>NC_057798.1:360176094-360331185 GCF_018294505.1 Triticum aestivum | reverse complement strand
CTTTGGGTTTTGTTTAGATTAAAAGTTCGCCATAGCTGCAACTTCACGTACTTCGTTTGTGTTCAACGACCAGACAAAGGCGTCACAGTACCCCACCTTGATCAATAAAGCTTTCATCTTATATTCGCAATATCCAGATTACAATCTTAGTTTCTTGCTTGTTCTTCGTTTGCTTGCAGGAAACAGACCCTCGTGGTCAGGTTGATCGTGCTCCGGCGTGGTCAATAACCTCTCGGAGTTGGTTTAGCGATTGCTAAGGCGCGACGTCCTCGCACGTTCGTAGTCGGATCGTCAAAGTCGACTTCCACCAAAGCGAAATCCACCATCTCATCGAAAGACGGGACACCTTTGCCTCTATCAGAGCTAGCTGGAATGCATAGCTTGTTAGCACGAAACACAAATCCATCGTTAACAACAAACTTGTTCCACATTCTTCCTTCTTTACAATTCTGCATTACATCTTTAAAATCAGCATCATGCACATATTGATCTTTGATGGTCTCCAAACCAAATATTTTGAAGTCAAGTTGTGAAAGCATAGTATAGCGACGAGACAATGCATCAGCAATAACATTTTCTTTTCCCTTCTTGTGTTTAATGACATAAGGGAAAGTCTCAATGAATTCAACCCATTTAGCATGTCTACGATTCAGTTTAGCTTGACTTTTAATATGTTTTGAAGATTCATGATCAGAATGTATAACAAATTCTTTGGGCCATAAATAATGTTGCCATGTTTCTAAAGTCCGAACAAGAGCATATAATTCTTTATCATAAGTAGAATAATTCAGACTAGGCCCACTCAATTTTTCAGAAAAGTATGCAACAGGTTTGCCATCTTGTAATAACACACCTCCTAATCCAATTCCACTAGCATCACATTCAAGCTCAAAAGTCTTATTAAAATCAGGAAGTTGGAGTAAAGGAGCATGTGTCAACTTATCTTTCAATACCGTGAAGGCTTCTTCCTGTGCGGTACCCCAAAGAAAAGGCACATCTTTCTTTGTAAGCTCATTGAGAGGTGCAGCAATGGTGCTGAAATCTCTCACAAAACGCCTATAGAATCCAGCGAGGCCAAGAAAACTCCTCACTTGTGTGACCGTTTTGGGTTGCGGCCAACTCTCAATAGCTTCAATCTTGGCTTTATCAACTTCAATTCCCTGTGGAGTAACAACATAGCCAAGAAAAGATACTCGGTCGGTGCAAAAGGTGCACTTCCCAAGGTTACCAAACAAACATGCATCACGTAGAGCAATAAAAACAGCACGTAAATGTTCCAAATGTTCTTCCAAAGATCTGCTATAAATCAATATGTCATCAAAGTAAACTACCACAAGTCGTCCAATGAAAGCACGTAAAACTTCGTTCATTAATCTCATGAAAGTACTAGGTGCATTAGTTAACCCAAAAGGCATGACTAACCACTCATATAATCCAAACTTAGTTTTGAATGCTGTTTTCCATTCATCTCCCAATTTCATACGAATTTGATGGTATCCACTACGCAAATCAACTTTGGAGAATATTGTAGAGCCACTCAATTCATCAAGCATATCATCTAGCCTAGGAATAGGATGACGATAACGAATAGTAATATTATTAATGCCTCTACAATCAACACACATACGTGATGTACCATCCTTTTTCGGCACTAGAATAATAGGAACAGCACAAGGACTAAGGGATTCGCGTATATAACCTTTGTCGAGAAGCTCTTGTACTTGACGCATAATCTCCTTCGTCTCCTCTGGATTGGTACGGTATGGTGCACGGTTTGGCAGTGAAGCACCGGGAATTAAGTCAATCTGATGCTCAATCCCTCGAATAGGCGGTAATCTCGGTGGCACGTCTTGTGGAAAGACGTCAGCGAACTCCTTAACCTTGCCGCTGTTGTTGAACCATTGGATGTAGTAAGGATGTGGATGTGGTCTTGTGGTGAGAGAAAGCTTCTCCACCATCTCCATGCTAGCCAAGTTGTTGCAGCTCCCTCCGTCTATTATGACGCGCACAGAACGTTCCTTCACAACTCCCTTGGTATGGAACAAATTGTGCCTCTGATTTTGCTCAGCTTGTGTGACCTGCACACTCAAAACACGTTGAGCAACTAAACATTCATACCTGTCAGCGTCTTCAGGAGCCATGTATTGCGTCTCATGATCAGAATCATCTCCACCATGTTCTTCACGTGTAATAAGAGCCAATGTCTCCTCATCATAGTCACTAGCGGACTCATATCCACCATCCGCGGTAGCAATCATCACACGCGGAGATTTGCATTCCCTCGCATAATGACCTCCTCCCTTACAACGACGACAAATAATATCACTTGTGTGCCCTGTTGATGCCATGGAAGAAGAAGAACGCTGTGCAGGACCCGCAGGTGCGCTCTTGGAAGATAATGGTGGTTGTGCCTGTTTTCTTGTATCACGGCTGGAGGTGGCACCGGATGGAGGTGCTGGTGCAGTTGAAGTAGAAGATGCACGTGGTGTCCATGATGAAGGTCGGCCTGCAGAAAAGTTAGTTAGTTCGCCCCAATGCTTGTCGATCCTGCACTTCACGTTCAGCTTTACAAGCAAGATGGAATAAACGAGTGATATTAGTATACTCCTTATAGTCTAGAATGGTCTGAATCTCTCTATTTAATCCACCCAGAAAATGTGCAAGCATAGCTTCATTCTCCTCAACAATACCACATCTAATCATGCCAGTTTGTAATTCCTGATAATATTCTTCTACAGAATTTTTCCCTTGTCTTAAACGCTGCAATTTTTGAAGCAATTCACGTTGATAATATGGTGGAACCCAACGCGTACGCATAGCAGTTTTCAAAGCAGCCCAAGTAGTTGGAATAGGATATAATCTACAATGTTCAGACCACCATACACATGCAAAACTAGTGAAAGCACAAACAGCAGCAGCAACTCGTCTCTCCTCAGGATATTGTAAACATGTAAATCGTTGTTCAGTTTCTAACTCCCAAGTAAGATATATATCAGGAACATATCTACCCTCAAATGGTGGAATATTCAATTTCAGTTTAGGAATATGGACATCATCTCGTACCTGAGGTGGTGGTGCAGGCCTACCATTACGAATATATACCTGATAGAGGCAAAGGTGTCCCGTCTTTCGATGAGATGGTGGATTTCGCTTTGGTGGAAGTCGACTTTGACGATCCGACTACGAACGTGCGAGGACGTCGCGCCTTAGCAATCGCTAAACCAACTCCGAGAGGTTATTGACCACGCCGGAGCACGATCAACCTGACCACGAGGGTCTGTTTCCTGCGAGCAAACGAAGAACAAGCAAGAAACTAAGATTGCAATCTGGATATTGCGAATATAAGATGAAAGCTTTATTGATCAAGGTGGGGTTCTGTGACGCCTTTGTCTGGTCGTTGAACACAAACGAAGTACGCGAAGTTGCAGCTATGGCGAACTTTTAATCTAAACAAAACCCAAAGTCTAAACGATGCCCTAAGGGCTGTATATATGGAGGAAGAGGGGGGAATTTCGTGGCCCTTGGTGGAGGGGTCCGAAATCAACCCTATCTCTTGTTTCCCCACACATACGGATTCTAAAAATAGCCTATACTTATGTATTTCGAAATTACATGGGCCTGGCCCAATAATAAGGTGACGCAGCACCTAAAATAGCCTCGGGACGAAATTTATGAAGTGGCGTCTTGTATATTTCGTCCAAGGCTTCATGCACCCATTATGGTGGCTTCAAAGTCCTGAAATCATCACTTGTAACTCCGTTCTTGTTTCCCTTGCGCATGCCATCATCTCCATGCTTGTTCTTGCTCCAATGTTCATCCTTCTCCAAGCTAGGCCCTTCATTTGTAAGCAAAACAAATGTATCCAATTTAGGCAGCATCATATTCTCATGAACATTAGAATAATTACCAAGAAACGAAAGTACCTGGTAATTTAGTTGGCGTGCACGAGCTCTAGTAATTGGTCCAGTATGTATAGCAGCAGGGGCTGTGGGTGTAACAATTGTATTGATGTCCTCATCAGATGGTCTCCAAACCAAATATTTTGAAGTCAAGTTGTGAAAGCATAGTATAGCGACGAGACAATGCATCAGCAATAACATTTTCTTTTCCCTTCTTGTGTTTAATGACATAAGGGAAAGTCTCAATGAATTCAACCCATTTAGCATGTCTACGATTCAGTTTAGCTTGACTTTTAATATGTTTCAAAGATTCATGATCAGAATGTATAACAAATTCTTTGGGCCATAAATAATGTTGCCATGTTTCTAAAGTCCGAACAAGAGCATATAATTCTTTATCATAAGTAGAATAATTCAGACTAGGCCCACTCAATTTTTCAGAAAAGTATGCAACAGGTTTGCCATCTTGTAATAACACACCTCCTAATCCAATTCCACTAGCATCACATTCAAGCTCAAAAGTCTTATGAAAATCAGGAAGTTGGAGTAAAGGAGCATGTGTCAACTTATCTTTCAATACCGTGAAGGCTTCTTCCTGTGCGGTACCCCAAAGAAAAGGCACATCTTTCTTTGTAAGCTCATTGAGAGGTGCAGCAATGGTGCTGAAATCTCTCACAAAACGCCTATAGAATCCAGCGAGGCCAAGAAAACTCCTCACTTGTGTGACCGTTTTGGGTTGCGGCCAACTCTCAATAGCTTCAATCTTGGCTTTATCAACTTCAATTCCCTGTGGAGTAACAACATAGCCAAGAAAAGATACTCGGTCGGTGCAAAAGGTGCACTTCCCAAGGTTACCAAACAAACGTGCATCACGTAGAGCAATAAAAACAGCACGTAAATGTTCCAAATGTTCTTCCAAAGATCTGCTATAAATCAATATGTCATCAAAGTAAACTACCACAAATCGTCCAATGAAGGCACGTAAAACTTCGTTCATTAATCTCATGAAAGTACTAGGTGCATTAGTTAACCCAAAAGGCATGACTAACCACTCATATAATCCAAACTTAGTTTTGAATGCTATTTTCCATTCATCTCCCAATTTCATACGAATTTGATGGTATCCACTACGTAAATCAACTTTGGAGAATATTGTAGAGCCACTCAATTCATCAAGCATATCATCTAGCCTAGGAATAGGATGACGATAACGAATAGTAATATTATTAATGCCTCTACAATCAACACACATACGTGATGTACCATCCTTTTTCGGCACAAGAATAATAGGAACAGCACAAGGACTAAGGGATTCGCGTATATAACCTTTGTCGAGAAGCTCTTGTACTTGACGCATAATCTCCTTCGTCTCCTCTGGATTGGTACGGTATGGTGCACGGTTTGGCAGTGAAGCACCGGGAATTAAGTCAATCTGATGCTCAATCCCTCGAATAGGCGGTAATCCCGGTGGCACGTCTTGTGGAAAGACGTCAGCGAACTCCTGCAAAATGTTAGTGACAGCAGGAGGCAAAGAGGAAGGCACGTCCTCGAATGAAAATAATGCCTCTTTGCACACAAAAGCATAGCAAACAGATTTGCTGAAATCTAGCTCATCAATATCAGATTTGGTGGCAAATAAACATGCACTTTTCAATTTAATTTCAGAAGCAACACTAGATGGTTTATTATTAGGCTTCATTTGTTGCTCAAATTCTTTTGCCACAATCTGATTTTCGCTCTTATTCGTCTCCTGTTTTGCTTTATTAGCTCTATTAATATCATCTTTCAAAATGGAATCAGGAGTCATAGGAAGCAAAGTAATATTGTTATCCTTATGAACAAGAGTATAGTGATTGTTTCTACCATGGTGTACAGAGTTTTTATCAAATTGCCATGGTCTACCAAGTAATAAGGAACATGCTTGCATAGGTACCACATCACAATCAACATAATCAGCATATGTAGATATACTAAAATGCACACGAACAGTACGTGTTACCTTAACCTTGCCGCTGTTGTTGAACCATTGGATGTAGTAAGGATGTGGATGTGGTCTTGTGGTGAGAGAAAGCTTCTCGACCATCTCCATGCTAGCCAAGTTGTTGCAGCTCCCTCCGTCTATGATGACGCGCACAGAACGTTCCTTCACAACTCCCTTGGTATGGAACAAATTGTGCCTCTGATTTTGCTCAGCTTGTGTGATCTGCACACTCAAAACACGTTGAGCAACTTAACATTCATACCTGTCAGCGTCTTCAGGAGCCATGTATTGCGTCTCATTATCAGAATCATCTCCACCATGTTCTTCACGTGTAATAAGAGCCAAAGTCTCCTCATCATAGTCACTAGCGGACTCATATCCACCATCCGCGGTAGCAATCATCACACGCGGAGATTTGCATTCCCTCGCATAATGACCTCCTCCCTTACAACGACGACAAATAATATCACTTGTGTGCCCTGTTGATGCCATGGAAGAAGAAGAACGCTATGCAGGCCCCGCAGGTGCGCTCTTGGCAGATAATGGTGGTTGTGCCTGTTTTCTTGTATCACGGCTGGAGGTGGCACCTGATGGAGGTGCTGGTGCAGTTGAAGTAGAAGATGCACGTGGTGTCCATGATGAAGGTCGGCCTGCAGAAAAGTTAGTTCGCCCCAATGCTTGTCGATCCTGCACTTCACGTTCAGCTTTACAAGCAAGATGGAATAAACGAGTGATATTAGTATACTCCTTATAGTCTAGAATGGTCTGAATCTCTCTATTTAATCCACCCAGAAAACGTGCAAGCATAGCTTCATTCTCCTCAACAATACCACATCTAATCATGCCAGTTTGTAATTCCTGATAATATTCTTCTACAGAATTTTTCCCTTGTCTTAAACGCTGCAATTTTTGAAGCAATTCACGTTGATAATATGGTGGAACCCAACGCGTACGCATAGCAGTTTTCAAAGCAGCCCAAGTAGTTGGAATAGGATATAGTCTACAATGTTCAGACCACCATACACATGCAAAACTAGTGAAAGCACAAACGGCAGCAGCAACTCGTCTCTCCTCAGGATATTGTAAACATGTAAATCGTTGTTCAGTTTCTAACTCCCAAGTAAGATATATATCAGGAACATATCTACCCTCAAATGGTGGAATATTCAATTTCAGTTTAGGAATATGGACATCATCTCGTACCTGAGGTGGTGGTGCAGGCCTACCATTACGAATATATACCTGAGGTCGACCTGCTGGTGGTGGTACAGGTGGCTGCATGTAGTGTTGATTTTGATCAACCTCATCCTCATAATCTCCCACATAATCATCCTCCTCCGCATCAGCAGCAGGAGCCACAGAAGTATCAACAGCAGCACCAACAGTTTGGCCAAACGCAAGAGGAACACGGCTTGCTCGGCGGAGGTCTGCTTCGCGACATGGAGGTAGTCGTTGTTGTTGTTGTTGGAGAGGTGCGTTAGGTGCAGCGGGTGGTGGTGGTGGAAGACGCGCGAGCAATTCATTAAACTTGTTATCGAGCTTTGTTTCGAACGTCTTATCAAGGCCAGTGATCTTCTCCATGGCCTCTTCAAAATTGTTCAGCACATCTTGCACCTGTTCAGTCATCATTTGCTGAAACTTATCATGAAGCTCCTTGTTCGATAAATTCTCCCAGTCAATCTCGTCGGCTTGTGATCCTGGCATGGTTAGCAGCAATAGAAACACACAAGAATATGATCCTACAGACTACTAAGAAGTGGTGGTGGTGTATCACAAATCCGTCAAGCAAATCTCAAATTCTTACCAGTTCTTACCCAGCAGCAGGCGGTGATCGGCAACCGTTGTAGTCAAAAACTCTCAAAGCTTGGATAGAGCGATTACCAGGGAGAGTCGAACACACGACGTAGATGTATGTGGAGCTGGGAAGGCTTATAGTATGGTAGCAAAAAGGGTCAGCAATAATCAATTCAGAGATGCAAAGTTGAATAACCGCTCAACGACGGTACTGTGCTGGTCCTAGGCTAGACTGTGCTAGAGACGCGAGCCTAGAACACCAACAAAATCACGGCGCGGCACGTAAACAAGGGAAAAGCACACTCTGAATTTTTTTTTCGCTCTTTTTTTTGCGCTCTTTTTTTTTGCGCTGCTTTTTTTTTGTGCGAAAAATCACTATAATGGCGAGTGTCTCAAAACTCTTCCTAGCTCAAACTGACAGGATGGGCACGAAATTTTTCGACCAATTTTTTTTTTTCGACTGCCCGGACCCAAAAACTGGAAACGGGTCAAAAAAAACTTCCTATAATGGCACCTGTCTCAAAACACTCAGAAACACCTAAAAATAGGATAGCCAGAATTTTTTTCGAAAAATGCGTTTTCGAAAAATTTTGGGCCTAAACGGAGCGTGGCTACCCGACTCTTTTTTTTTTCCGAAACCTACTCCGGCAAGGAAACACGAATCGGAATCTAGATTGATCCCGAAAACAAACCTAATAAGCAAGGAACTCGGATTGGTGGTGGATATATGGTGGTGGTATATGGCAGCGGTGGTAGTATATGGATATGGATCGGTGGTGGTATATGGACACGGATTGGTGCTGGTATATGGATACGGATTCGGAGCGGTGGTGGTAGATGGCAGGGGCGATGATGATGGTGCGGCGACGGCGTGACAACTTGTGAACAGAACTCGAAACTCTAAAAGACTAGACGCTAAGACCAGCAACTGAACACGACGATGCAACCGCAAATTCAACAAAGCAAATACAGAAAAGATTATGCAAGGCTCAGATTGGTTCGGATGGGATGAACTAACCCTAATTTTTTTTGGCTTTTTCGTGGACTATAGGTATGAAGAACAGACTCGATCTAAACTACGAAAAACTGTAAAATCTCACCGAGCAACCTGGAAATCTGATACCACTTGATAGAGGCAAAGGTGTCCCGTCTTTCGATGAGAAGGTGGATTTCGCTTTGGTGGAAGTCGACTTTGACGATCCGACTACGAACGTGCGAGGACGTCGCGCCTTAGCAATCGCTAAACCAACTCCGAGAGGTTATTGACCACGCCGGGGCACGATCAACCTGACCACGAGGGTCTGTTTCCTGCGAGCAAACGAAGAACAAGCAAGAAACTAAGATTGCAATCTGGATATTGCGAATATAAGATGAAAGCTTTATTGATCAAGGTGGGGTTCTGTGACGCCTTTGTCTGGTCGTTGAACACAAACGAAGTACGCGAAGTTGCAGCTATGGCGAACTTTTGATCTAAACAAAACCCAAAGTCTAAACGATGCCCTAAGGGCTGTATATATGGAGGAAGAGGGGGGGAATTTCGTGGCCCTTGGTGGAGGGGTCCGAAATCAACCCTATCTCTTGTTTCCCCACACATACGGACTCTAAAAATAGCCTATACTTATGTATTTCGAAATTACATGGGCCTGGCCCAATAATAAGGTGACGCAGCACCTAAAATAGCCTCGGGACGAAATTTATGAAGTGGCATCTTGTATATTTCGTCCAAGGCTTCATGCACCCATTATGGTGGCTTCAAAGTCCTGGAATCATCACTTGTAACTCCGTTCTTGTTCCCCTTGCGCATGCCATCATCTCCATGCTTGTTCTTGCTCCAATGTTCATCCTTCTCCAAGGTAGGCCCTTCATTTGTAAGCAAAACAAATGTATCCAATTTAGGCAGCATCATATTCTCATGAACATTAGAATCATTACCAAGAAACGAAAGTACCTGGTAATTTAGTTGGCGTGCACGAGCTCTAGTAATTGGTCCAGTATGTATAGCAGCAGGGGCTGTGGGTGTAACAATTGTATTGATGTCCTCATCAAGCAGACTCATATCCACCATCCGCGGTAGCAATCATCACACGCGGAGATTTGCATTCTCTCGCATAATGACCTCCTCCCTTACAACGACGACAAATAATATCACTTGTGTGCCCTGTTGATGCCATGGAAGAAGAAGAACGCTGTGCAGGCCCCACAGGTGCGCTCTTGGCAGATAATGGTGGTTGTGCCTGTTTTCTTGTATCACGGCTGGAGGTGGCACCGGATGGAGGTGCTGGTGCAGTTGAAGTAGAAGATGCACGTGGTGTCCATGATGAAGGTCGGCCTGCAGAAAAGTTAGTTCGCCCCAATGCTTGTCGATCCTGCACTTCACGTTCAGCTTTACAAGCAAGATGGAATAAACGAGTGATATTAGTATACTCCTTATAGTCTAGAATGGTCTGAATCTCTCTATTTAATCCACCCAGAAAACGTGCAAGCATAGCTTCATTCTCCTCAACAATACCACATCTAATCATGCCAGTTTGTAATTCCTGATAATATTCTTCTACAGAATTTTTCCCTTGTCTTAAACGCTGCAATTTTTGAAGCAATTCACGTTGATAATATGGTGGAACCCAACGCGTACGCATAGCAGTTTTCAAAGCAGCCCAAGTAGTTGGAATAGGATATAATCTACAACGTTCAGACCACCATACACATGCAAAACTAGTGAAAGCACAAACAGCAGCAGCAACTCGTCTCTCCTCAGGATATTGTAAACATGTAAATCGTTGTTCAGTTTCTAACTCCCAAGTAAGATATATATCAGGAACATATCTACCCTCAAATGGTGGAATATTCAATTTCAGTTTAGGAATATGGACATCATCTCGTACCTGAGGTGGTGGTGCAGGCCTACCATTACGAATATATACCTGAGGTCGACCTGCTGGTGGTGGTGCTGGTGGCTGCTCGTAGATCTGATTTTGATCAACCTCATCCTCATAATCGCCCGCATACTCATCATCCTCCTGGGTACCAGCAACAGCAGTAGCAGGAGCCACAGAAGTATCAACAGCAGCACCAACAGTTTGGCCAAACGCAAGAGGAACACGGCTCGCTCGGCGAAGGTCTATTTCGCGACGTGGAGGTAGTCGTTGTTGTTGTTGTTGGAGAGGTGCGTTAGGTGCAGCTGGTGTTGGTGGTGGAAGACGCGCGAGCAATTCATTAAATCTGTTATCGAGCTTTGTTTCGAACGTCTTCTCAAGGCCAGTGATCTTCTCCATGGCCTCTTCAAAATTGTTCAGCACATCTTGCACCTGTTCAGTCATCATTTGCTGAAACTTATCATGAAGCTCCTTGTTCGATAAATTCTCCCAGTCAATCTCGTCGGCTTGTGATCCTGGCATGGTTAGCAGCAATAGAAACACACAAGAATATGATCCTGCAGACTACTAAGAAGTGGTGGTGGTGTATCACAAATCCGTCAAGCAAATCTCAAATTCTTACCAGTTCTTACCCAGCAGCAGGCGGTGATCGGCAACCGTTGTAGTCAAAAACTCTCAAAGCTTGGATAGAGCGATTACCAGGGAGAGTCAAACACACGACGTAGATGTATGTGGAGCTGGGAAGGCTTATAGTATGGTAGCAAAAAGGGTCAGCAATAATCAATTCAGAGATGCAAAGTTGAATAAACGCTCAACGACGGTACTGTGCTGGTCCTAGGCTAGACTGTGCTAGAGACGCGAGCCTAGAACACCAACAAAATCACGGCGCGACACGTAAACAAGGGAAAAGCACACTCTGAATTTTTTTTTCGCTCTTTTTTTGTTTTTGTTTTTTTTTTGCGAAAAATCACTATAATGGCGAGTGTCTCAAAACTCTTCCTAGGTCAATCTGACAGGATGGGCACGAAATTTTTTTTCTCGACCAAATTTTTTTTTTTCGACTGCCCGGACCCAAAAACTGGAAACGGGTCAAAAAAAACTTCCTATAATGGCACCTGTTTCAAAACACTCAGAAACACCTAAAAATAGGATAGCCAGAATTTTTTTCGAAAAATGCGTTTTCGAAAAATTTTGGGCCTAAACGGAGCGTGGCTACCCGACTCTTTTTTTTTATAAGATGGATCTCGAAAACAAACCTAATAAGCAAAGAACTCGGATTGGTGGTGGATATATGGTGGTGGTATATGGGAGCGGTGGTGGTAGCGGTGGTAGTCTATGGATATGGATCGGTGGTGGTATATGGACACAGATTGGTGGTGGTATATGGATACGGATTCGGTGCGGTGGTGGTAGATGGCAGGGGCGATGATGATGGTGCGGCGGCGGCGTGACAACTTATGACCAGAACTCGAAACTCTAAAAGACTAGACTCTAAGACCAGCAACTAGACCGACGATGCAACCGCAAATTCAACAAAGCAAAACCCTAAAAAGATTATGCAAAGGCTCAGATTGGTTCGGATATGATGAACTAACCCTAATTAATTTTTTTTGTGGCTTTTTCGTGGACTGTAGGTATGAAGAACAGACTCGATCTAAACTACGAGAAACTGTAAAATCTCACCGAGCAACCTGGAAATCTGATACCACTTGATAGAGGCGGAGGTGTCCCGTCTTTCGATGAGATGATGGATATCGCTTTGGTGGAAGTCGACTTTGACGATCCGACTACGAACGTGCGAGGACGTCGCGCCTTAGCAATCGCTAAACCAACTCCGAGAGGTTATTGACCACGCCGGAGCACGATCAACCTGACCATGAGGGTCTGTTTCCTGCGAGCAAACGAAGAACAAGCAAGAAACTAAGATTGCAATCTGGATATTGCGAATATAAGATGAAAGCTTTATTGATCAAGGTGGGGTTCTGTGACGCCTTTGTCTGGTCGTTGAACACAAACGAAGTACGCGAAGTTGCAGCTATGGCGAACTTTTAATCTAAACAAAACCCAAGGAAAAGCTACTAGATGGATCTACTTATATAGGAGCAAGGGGTGGCGGCCAAGGAGGTGGGAGGATGTCCCAAGGCAGCCTAAAACTAAATCTAGGTCGTACAAGGCCAATGGGCCCAAGTGGAGGTGATGTAACACCTTTGGACTTGTAGTTTGACTCGGATTCTGCTGCAGCATCAGATTGTTTCGTCCACAACTCAACGCTCCGGACGAATTTGAAGGTGATTCCAATTGGGTTGGAAAGTGCACGAAATCTAGTTTCCAACAAAAAAAGAGTCACCCAATTCGGAGTCCGTATGAAAAACTTGTGTCTGTTTTGAGTCAGGTGTGTCTGTGCAGTCCGAATCTGAATCCAGAACGTGAGAGACTTGGACTCTATCTTCTCTTGGGCCAAAAGTGACGTGAGAGAACTTTTTGGACAGCAAATAAACATCTCTTTCTTCCTTATCTTCATATGTGGATTGTACAAATGTCCCATACACCTGACAAATATGCATATATGCAATATTTTTGGTCATATCCAAGGTAGTCATGTCCTCATCATCCTCTCCTTCTTGAAAATAAAGCCGTCCTCGGCGTTGGTTAATCTGAAATGTGGCTAACAAAAGAGACAAGGTGTACATGTTGTATATGTATATGTAATCCATTTTTACTTCCCTTGATTTTTGCATATATGACACATGAATAGATGAGTAACTTGCATAGTTCATAAAATCTAAAGCCAAAAAATTAGCACAAGAAGTAGAAGGCATGAAAATATTGCAACTCAGTTTGCACATATAAGTGAAGCTCTTATTCATTTCAAAAGATTGACAATGTTCATCATTAAACCATCCCAACATTGGTGAATAAACCTTACTTGCATCAAATTTACATGCTACAACATGCTTAAATAAGCAAACATGCAATAAGTCATTCAACACAGAATCATCACCAAGATTATAGGTCATATCAAAATGATTAAACATTGGTTCTTTTGCATCAATAGTTAATTCAATGGGTGCACTCAAAATTGTTGGTATTTCAGTTGTTTGATCACATGGCAAAGTCAAATTATCAACGTAGTCCTCTAAAATAGGTGGTGTGATCAAAGTAGTGGGTAGCTCATCAGATGGTGCATTCAAATTGACAAGGCATTCATCATTCTCATGTAGAGATGGAAGATCAGTACCTTTGTCATTACCTCTTATGATCAGCTCAGATGATGTAGCCACTCTCGGGGGCGATGTGTCACATGGTGGAGGTGATGTAGTCCTGACAACAACGGATGTGGTTGTCATAGTATGCCTAGTAGTTGAAGGAACAATCATATCAACTCTTGGAATGTGCACCGTGCGCTTGTTCTCCTCGTGGCCAACACGTCGTTTTATTTCCTGTTCAGCTTTGCAAGCAAGATGAAACAAATGGTCCATAGGATAACACTCTTCATGAATTAGTATCTCTTGAATATCACGGTTTAATACTCCCCAAAATCTATCCATAAAATCATCTTCACTTTCTTCTAAAGAGGAATGCAACAAGGTAGTTTGTAAATCATCATAATATTTTGTTACAGTTTCACTACCTTGTTTTAAGTGTTGCAACTTCTTAATCATGTCACGAGTATAATAAGCAGGGACGAAAGTATGTCGCATGGCAAGTTTCAAATCATCCCAAGTAGTAGGTATATAATCAGGGTGTAACCGACAATATTCACTCCACCAAACCAAAGCATAACCAGTGAAAGAACCAACCGCAACCTTAACCTTTTTATGTTCATCGAAATTATGGGAAGCAAATATATTTTTTATGTCAAACTCCCATTCAATATATAAAGCAGGTTTAAAACGGCCATTAAATGGTGGTATAGATACATTAACCTGATCATGTGCATTTGGATGTTTGTGCACCTCTCGTGACGGTTGTGGTATTTGCAAAGGTGGTGGCACGTCTCCCGCGATCGACAAAGCCCATGAATTGACTCTGGATCCTGTCATGATTAGTAGAACAAGAAACAAAAAAAATCGGCACAAACTTTTTCAGAGGAAAGTTGGAGACAAAGTTGTTGATATATCCTGCTTGGCTGTTGTTTCACCTCATTATCTTCACTGCTGTTGTGATCTTCACTTATATCTTGCTGTCAAGAGCTACTTAGTATCCTTCATTGATGCTAGTTGTGCTACGCCGTGACCTCATTAGTGTTCTAGGCTCGCGTCTCTAGTCCGGTCTAGCCTAGGACCAGCACAGTACCGTCGTTGAGCGTTTATTCAACATTGCATCTTTGAATTGATTATTGCTAATCTTTTGCTACCATATATAGCCAACCCAGCTCCACATATTTCTACACCGTGTATACGTACGCTCCCCTGGCAATCGCTTTACTCAATATTCGGAGTTACTTGACACCGCTGGTTGCCGATCACCGCCTGCTGCACGGTAAGAACTTGTAAGACATTGATATTTGCTTTACTGTGAGCGTTTTACCACCACATCCTAGTAGTTATAGGAACATTATTTTTGGGTTTTGTTTCTTGTTCTACTAATCATGACAGGATCCAGAGTCAATTCATGGGCTTTGTCGATCGCGGGAGACATGCCACCACCTTTGCAAATACCACAACCGTCACGAGAGGTGCACAAACATCCAAATGCACATGATCAGGTTAATGTATCTATACCACCATTTAATGGCCGTTTTAAACCTGCTTTATATATTGAATGGGAGTTCGACATAAAAAATATATTTGCTTCCCATAATTTCGATGAACATAAAAAGGTTAAGGTTGCGGTTGGTTCTTTCACTGGTTATGCTTTGGTTTGGTGGAGTGAATATTGTCGGTTACACCTTGATTATATACCTACTACTTGGGATGATTTGAAACTTGCCATGCGACATACTTTCGTCCCTGCTTATTATACTCGTGACATGATTAAGAAGTTGCAACACTTAAAACAAGGTAGTGAAACTGTAACGAAATATTATGATGATTTACAAACTACCTTGTTGCATTCCTCTTTAGAAGAAAGTGAAGATGATTTTATGGATAGATTTTGGGGAGGATTAAACCATGATATTCAAGAGATACTAATTCATGAAGAGTGTTATCCTATGGACCATTTGTTTCATCTTGCTTGCAAAGCTGAACAGGAAATAAAACGACGTGTTGGCCACGAGGAGAACAAGCGCACGGTGCACATTCCAAGAGTTGATATGATTGTTCCTTCAACTACTAGGCATACTATGACAACCACATCCGTTGTTGTCAGGACTACATCACCTCCACCATGTGACACATCGCCCCCGAGAGTGGCTACATCATCTGAGTTGATCATAAGAGGTAATGACAAAGGTACTGATCTTCCATCTCTACATGAGAATGATGAATGCCTTGTCAATTTGAATGCACCATCTGATGAGCTACCCACTCCTTTGATCACACCACCTATTTTAGAGGACTACGTTGATAATTTGACTTTGCCATGTGATCAAACAACTGAAATACCAACAATTTTGAGTGCATCCATTGAATTAACTATTGATGCAAAAGAACCAATGTTTAATCATTTTGATATGACCTCTAATCTTGGTGATGATTCTGTGTTGAATGACTTATTGCATGTTTGCTTATTTAAGCATGTTGTAGCATGTAAATTTGATGCAAGTAAGGTTTATTCACCAATGTTGGGATGGTTTAATGATGAACATTGTCAATCTTTTGAAATGAATAAGAGCTTCACTTATATGTGCAAACTGAGTTGCAATATTTTCATGCCTTCTACTTCTTGTGCTAATTTTTTGGCTTTAGATTTTATGAACTATGCAAGTTACTCATCTATTCATGTGTCATATATGCAAAAATCAAGGGAAGTAAAAATGGATGACATATACATATACAACATGTACACCTTGTCTCTTTTGTTAGCCACATTTCAGATTAAGCAACGCCGAGGACGGCTTTATTTTCAAGAAGGGGAGGATGATGAGGACATGACTACCTTGGATATGACCAAAAATATTGCATACATGCATATTTGTCAGGTGATTTCTAGTGCAAACTATTAAATAATCTATTTATGTTATCCAGAACAAAAATACTTCACACACTTTTGTGTTTTGTCTAATTGCAGGTGTATGGGACATTTGTACAATCCACATATGAAGATAAGGAAGAAAGAGATGTTTATTTGCTGTCCAAAAAGTTCTCTCACGTCACTTTTGGCCCAAGGGAAGAGAGAGTCCAAGTCTCTCACGTTCTGGATTCAGATTCGGACTGCACAGACATACCTGACTCAAAACGCACACAAGTTTTTCATACGGACTCCGAATTGGGTGATTCTTTTTTTGTTGGAAACTAGATTTCGTGCACTTTCCAACCCATTTGGAATCACCTTCAAATTCGTCCGGAGCGTTGAGTTGTGGACGAAACAATCTGATGCTGCAGCAGAATCCGAGTCAAACTACAAGTCCAAAGGTGTTACATCACCTCCACTTGGGCCCATTGGCCTTGTACGACCTAGATTTGGTTTTAGGCTGCCTTGGGACGTCCTCCCACCTCCTTGGCCGCCACCCCTTGCTCCTATATAAGTAGATCCATCTAGTAGCTTTTCCTTGGGATTTGTTTAGTTAAAAGTTAGCCAACGCAACTTCGTGTACTTCGTTTGTGTCCAACGACCAGACCAAGACCGCTTTCGGATCCCCACCTTTATCAATACTTCATACATATTTGCAATATTCAGATTGCTTTTATCATATTCTTGCTCGTTCTTCGATTGCTTGCAGGAATAGACCTTCGTGGTCAGGTTGATCGTGCACCGGCGTGGTCAATAACCTCTGGAGATTGGTTTAGCGATTGCTAAGGCGCAACGTCGTGCACGTTTGTAGTCGGATCGTCAAAGTCGTCTCCACCAAATCGATAGTTACCATCTCATCGAAAGATCGGGACCCTCGTCTCTATCAATATAGCCACTCTCGGGGGCGATGTGTCACATGGTGGAGGTGATGTAGTCCTGACAACAACGGATGTGGTTGTCATAGTATGCCTAGTAGTTGAAGGAACAATCATATCAACTCTTGGAATGTGCACCGTGCGCTTGTTCTCCTCGTGGCCAACACGTCGTTTTATTTCCTGTTCAGCTTTGCAAGCAAGATGAAACAAATGGTCCATAGGATAACACTCTTCATGAATTAGTATCTCTTGAATATCACGGTTTAATCCTCCCCAAAATCTATCCATAAAATCATCTTCACTTTCTTCTAAAGAGGAATGCAACAAGGTAGTTTGTAAATCATCATAATATTTTGTTACAGTTTCACTACCTTGTTTTAAGTGTTGCAACTTCTTAATCATGTCACGAGTATAATAAGCAGGGACGAAAGTATGTCGCATGGCAAGTTTCAAATCATCCCAAGTAGTAGGTATATAATCAGGGTGTAACCGACAATATTCACTCCACCAAACGAAAGCATAACCAGTGAAAGAACCAACCGCAACCTTAACCTTTTTATGTTCATCGAAATTATGGGAAGCAAATATGTTTTTTATGTCGAACTCCCATTCAATATATAAAGCAGGTTTAAAACGGCCATTAAATGGTGGTATAGATACATTAACCTGATCATGTGCATTTGGATGTTTGTGCACCTCTCGTGACGGTTGTGGTATTTGCAAAGGTGGTGGCACGTCTCCCGCGATCGACAAAGCCCATGAATTGACTCTGGATCCTGTCATGATTAGTAGAACAAGAAACAAAACCCAAAAATAATGTTCCTATAACTACTAGGATGTGGTGGTAAAACGCTCACAGTAAAGCAAATATCAATGTCTTACAAGTTCTTACCATGCAGCAGGCGGTGATCGGCAACCAGCGGTGTCAAGTAACTCCGAATATTGAGTAAAGCGATTGCCAGGGGAGCGTACGTATACACGGTGTAGAAATATGTGGAGCTGGATTGGCTATATATGGTAGCAAAAGATTAGCAATAATCAATTCAAAGATGCAATGTTGAATAAACGCTCAACGACGGTACTGTGCTGGTCCTAGGCTAGACCGGACTAGAGACGCGAGCCTAGAGCACTAATGAGGTCACGGCGTAGCACAACTAGCATCAATGAAGGATACTAAGTAGCTCTTGACAGCAAGATATAAGTGAAGATCGCAACAGCAGTGAAGATAATGAGGTGAAACAACAGCCAAGCAGGATATATCAACAACTTTGTCTCCAACTTTCCTCTGAAAAAGTTTGTGCCGATTTTTTTGTTTTTTTTCTTCTCTCTTTTTTTTCCTCACACTTTTTTTTTCTTTCTCTCCTTTTTTTTCTCTGACTTTTTTTTCCTTTTTTTCTCTCTTTTTTCTCTCTCTTTTTTCTCCCTCTTTCCAAAACAAACTAGATAAGATGCAGATTGGATCAAGTGAAGATGTGAACGATCTCAACTATTATTATGACAATGAATGGTGGGTAGCACGTGGTGGAAATTGATGGATGGGTGGTGGACAGCGGAAGAGATAATGATGCAGCGGTGGCGTGACTAATGTGAACAGAACTCGAAACTCTAAACGAACTAGACACTAAGACCAGCAACTCGACACGACGATGCAATCGATAATTCAACTATGCAATCAATGAAAAGAAAATTGCAAAGGCTCAGACTGGCTTGGACCAAGGATGAATAGATCTAACTCTTTTTTGTGGCTTTTTCTTGGACAATAGGTAAGAAAGTAAATCTAATCTAGGAAAACTGGAAATTCTCACCGAGCAACCTGAAAACTGATACCACTTGATAGAGGCGGGGTGTCCCGTCTTTCGATGAGATGATGGATATCGCTTTGGTGGAAGTCGACTTTGATGATCCGACTACGAACGTGCGAGGACGTCGCGCCTTAGCAATCGCTAAACCAACTCCGAGAGGTTATTGACCACGCCGGAGCACGATCAACCTGACCACGAGGGTCTGTTTCCTGCGAGCAAACGAAGAACAAGCAAGAAACTAAGATTGCAATCTGGATATTGCGAATATAAGATGAAAGCTTTATTGATCAAGGTGGGGTTCTGTGACGCCTTTGTCTGGTCGTTGAACACAAACGAAGTACGCGAAGTTGCAGCTATAGCGAACTTTTAATCTAAACAAAACCCAAGGAAAAGCTACTAGATGGATCTACTTATATAGGAGCAAGGTGTGGCGGCCAAGGAGGTGGGAGGATGTCCCAAGGCAGCCTAAAACTAAATCTAGGTCGTACAAGGCCAATGGGCCCAAGTGGAGGTGATGTAACACCTTTGGACTTGTAGTTTGACTCGGATTCTGCTGCAGCATCAGATTGTTTCGTCCACAACTCAACACTCCGGACGAATTTGAAGGTGATTCCAATTGGGTTGGAAAGTGCACGAAATCTAGTTTCCAACAAAAAAAGAGTCACCCAATTCGGAGTCCGTATGAAAAACTTGTGTCTGTTTTGAGTCAGGTGTGTCTGTGCAGTCCGAATCTGAATCCAGAACGTGAGAGACTTGGACTCTATCTTCTCTTGGGCCAAAAGTGACGTGAGAGAACTTTTTGGACAGCAAATAAACATCTCTTTCTTCCTTATCTTCATATGTGGATTGTACAAATGTCCCATACACCTGACAAATATGCATATATGCAATATTTTTGGTCATATCCAAGGTAGTCATGTCCTCATCAGGAAGCCACCATCTTGCAGCAACACGAGGAAGTAGAGTAGCATAAGGTAAAGTAGTAGTAGTGTTATCAACCTCGGCCGGAGATCCTCTCTCGACTCCCTGCGAGAAAGAAATCCCAGAGCCGTACTATCCAATTATCATCATAATCCAATTCTCATCACCATCAATTTCTCATCATGAGTATCCAGTTCTAGTTGTATCGATCGGGATACAACTCCGAGTGTCCGCTACCGTAGGACAGGCTATCGATAGATGTTTTCTTCCCTGCAGGGGTGCACCAACTTACCCACCACGTGATAGAGGCAAAGGTGTCCTGTCTTTCGATGAGATGATGGATATCGCTTTGGTGGTAGTCGACTTTGACGATCCGACTACGAACGTGCGAGGACGTCGCGCCTTAGCAATCGCTAAACCAACTCCGAGAGGTTATTGACCACGCCGGAGCACGATCAACCTGACCACGAGGGTCTGTTTCCTGCGAGCAAACGAAGAACAAGCAAGAAACTGAGATTGCAATCTGGATATTGCGAATATAAGATGAAAGCTTTATTGATCAAGGTGGGGTTCTGTGACGCCTTTGTCTGGTCGTTGAACACAAACGAAGTACGCAAAGTTGCAGCTATGGCGAACTTTTAATCTAAACAAAACCTAATAAAGACCCGACTAGATGCGAGTCATTCGTCGGCCCGATCTTTCACGGTACTAGCAGCAACAACAAGAAATTCCGGTCGAGCAAAGATACAAGACCGTAATATCAAAAACTGGCGTCGAGCAGACGTAATCAACTCCACGCGTAGCAGCGACAAAATCCGTCACGGATCAGCAAAAGCAAACACGATATTTGGTATCCCCAGACATGAGATGTTTTCTGACTATTATTCAACTCACGACAAAACAAAACTTGACCCTTTACGTGGCCAGATCGGCCAGTATTTAAGGAGCACGCAGGCTCTAGTTCCTAAACCGACTCTAACCTTCCGTACTCCACGTAACAAACCATATCTCTTTTCCTAGTCAAACCTGAAACCCAAGTACTAGTAGGACTCTCTTTTATCTCAACTAATTAATCTCACCTAATTAATTATTCGGCTAACCGATCACCTAAAAAAAACTTGGACTACGTACTAGTGCTAGATGGAGCCCATACAAAAAATATTCAGTACGAAACTTTCTATGCAACACACGGAGTTCTGAACGTTGGTCTGACTTCATCTGGTTTTGCTTCTGGTGATGGTATTTTAAGTGCAATTGTACCCACCATTAAAATATTAGAATTTGTAGCTGGATCAATCTTTGCAAATGCAGTAGTGGACACATCATCCCCTCCCCCTTGAAACAAAACCGTCCTCGGTTTTGCTGTAGATTTGATAACCTCCTTTTTCAGAAAAACATTTGCACCCACCCTGATTTCTCCAGCAAACATCGACCGTAGCACACGTCGTCTTCCGGCATCCCAAAAGGAGTATGTGTTGGACCGGCCTTCATGTGTGGCACGGCGGTCATATTGATAGAGGCAAAGGTGTCCCGTCTTTCGATGAGATGGTGGATTTCGCTTTGGAGGAAGTCGACTTTGACGATCCGACTACGAACGTGCGAGGACGTCGCGCCTTAGCAATCGCTAAACCAACTCCGAGAGGTTATTGACCACGCCGGAGCACGATCAACCTGACCACGAGGGTCTGTTTCCTGCGAGCAAACGAAGAACAAGCAAGAAACTAAGATTGCAATCTGGATATTGCGAATATAAGATGAAAGCTTTATTGATCAAGGTGGGGTTCTGTGACGCCTTTGTCTGGTCGTTGAACACAAACGAAGTACGCGAAGTTGCAGCTATGGCGAACTTTTAATCTAAACAAAACCCAAAGTCTAAACGATGCCCTAAGGGCTGTATATATGGAGGAAGAGGGGGGAATTTCGTGGCCCTTGGTGGAGGGGTCCGAAATCAACCCTTATCTCTTGTTTCCCCACACATACGGACTCTAAAAATAGCCTATACTTATGTATTTCGAAATTACATGGGCCTGGCCCAATAATAAGGTGACGCAGCACCTAAAATAGCCTCGGGACGAAATTTATGAAGTGGCATCTTGTATATTTCGTCCAAGGCTTCATGCACCCATTATGGTGGCTTCAAAGTCCTGAAATCATCACTTGTAACTCCATTCTTGTTCTTGCTCCAATGTTCATCCTTCTCCAAGCTAGGCCCTTCATTTGTAAGCAAAACAAATGTATCCAATTTAGGCAGCATCATATTCTCATGAACATTAGAATCATTACCAAGAAACGAAAGTACCTGGTAATTTAGTTGGCGTGCACGAGCTCTAGTAATTGGTCCAGTATGTATAGCAGCAGGGGCTGTGGGTGTAACAATTGTATTGATGTCCTCATCACCTTGGGAGGATATATCTATGGACTTTGTTTTAGGTTTACCTCGAACAAAGAAGGGGAGGGATAGCATATTTGTTGTCGTGGATAGATTCTCTAAAATGGCACACTTTATACCATGTCATAAAAGCGATGATGCTGTTAATGTTGCTGATTTGTTCTTTCGTGAAATTATTCGCTTGCATGGTGTGCCAAATACTATTGTTTCAGATCGTGATACTAAATTTCTTAGCCACTTTTGGAGATGTTTATGGGCTAAGTTGGGGACTAAACTGCTTTTTAGTACTACTTGTCACCCCCAAACTGATGGACAAACTGAAGTAGTCAATAGAACGTTGTCTACTATGCTTAGGGCTGTTTTGAAGAATAATAAGAAAATTTGGGAGGAATGCTTGCCTCATATTGAATTTGCTTATAATCGTTCATTGCATTCTACTACTAAGATGTGCCCTTTTGAAGTTGTGTATGGTTTCCTACCTCGTGCACCTATTGATTTGTTGCCTCTTCCATCTTCGGAGAAGGTTAATTTTGATGCTAAACAACGTGCTGAATTGATTTTAAAAATGCATGAGTTAACTAAGGAAAACATTGAGCGTATGAATGCTAAATATAAACTTGCTGGAGATAAGGGTAGAAAACATGTTGTGTTTGCACCTGGAGATCTTGTTTGGTTACATTTGCGTAAGGATAGATTTCCTAATTTGCGCAAATCAAAGTTAATGCCACGTGCTGATGGTCCCTTTAAGGTGTTAGAGAAAATAAATGATAATGCATATAAACTTGAGTTGCCTGCAGATTTTGGGGTTAGTCCCACTTTTAACATTGCAGATTTGAAGCCTTATTTGGGTGAGGAAGATGAACTTCCGTCGAGGACGACTTCATTTCAAGAAGGGGAGGATGATGAGGACATCAATACAATTGTTACACCCACAGCCCCTGCTGCTATACATACTGGACCAATTACTAGAGCTCGTGCACGCCAACTAAATTACCAGGTACTTTCGTTTCTTGGTAATGATTCTAATATTCATGAGAATATGATGCTGCCTAAATTGGATACATTTGTTTTGCTTACAAATGAAGGGCCTAGCTTGGAGAAGGATGAACATTGGAGCAAGAACAAGCATGGAGATGATGGCATGCGCAAGGGGAACAAGAACGGAGTTACAAGTGATGATTTCAGGACTTTGAAGCCACCATAATGGGTGCATGAAGCCTCGGACGAAATATACAAGATGCCACTTCATAAATTTCGTCCCGAGGCTATTTTAGGTGCTGCGTCACCTTATTATTGGGCCAGGCCCATGTAATTTCGAAATACATAAGTATAGGCTATTTTTAGAGTCCGTATGTGTGGGGAAACAAGAGATAGGGTTGATTTCGGACCCCTCCACCAAGGGCCACGAAATTCCCCCCCTCTTCCTCCATATATACAGCCCTTAGGGCATCGTTTAGACTTTGGGTTTTGTTTAGATTAAAAGTTCGCCATAGCTGCAACTTCGCGTACTTCGTTTGTGTTCAACGACCAGACAAAGGCGTCACAGAACCCCACCTTGATCAATAAAGCTTTCATCTTATATTCGCAATATCCAGATTGCAATCTTAGTTTCTTGCTTGTTCTTCGTTTGCTCGCAGGAAACAGACCCTCGTGGTCAGGTTGATCGTGCTCCGGCGTGGTCAATAACCTCTCGGAGTTGGTTTAGCGATTGCTAAGGCGCGACGTCCTCGCACGTTCGTAGTCGGATCGTCAAAGTCGACTTCCACCAAAGCGAAATCCACCATCTCATCGAAAGACGGGACACCTTTGCCTCTATCATTTGTTTAGCTTACAAATGAAGGGCCTAGCTTGGAGAAGGATGAACATTGGAGCAAGAACAAGCATGGAGATGATGGCATGCGCAAGGGAAACAAGAACGGAGTTACAAGTGATGATTTCAGGACTTTGAAGCCACCATAATGGGTGCATGAAGCCTTGGACGAAATATACAAGATGCCACTTCATAAATTTCGTCCCGAGGCTATTCTAGGTGCTGCGTCACCTTATTATTGGGCCAGGCCCATGTAATTTCGAAATACATAAGTATAGGCTATTTTTAGAGTCCGTATGTGTGGGGAAACAAGAGATAGGGTTGATTTCGGACCCCTCCACCAAGGGCCACGAAATTCCCCCCTCTTCCTCCATATATACAGCCCTTAGGGCATCGTTTAGACTTTGGGTTTTGTTTAGATTAAAAGTTCGCCATAGCTGCAACTTCGCGTACTTCGTTTGTGTTCAACGACCAGACAAAGGCGTCACAGAACCCCACCTTGATCAATAAAGCTTTCATCTTATATTCGCAATATCCAGATTGCAATCTCAGTTTCTTGCTTGTTCTTCATTTGCTCGCAGGAAACAGACCCTCGTGGTCAGGTTGATCGTGCTCCGGCGTGGTCAATAACCTCTCGGAGTTGGTTTAGCGATTGCTAAGGCGCGACGTCCTCGCACGTTCGTAGTCGGATCGTCAAAGTCGACTTCCACCAAAGCGAAATCCATCATCTCATCGAAAGACGGGACACCTTTGCCTCTATCATATTGCGAATATAAGATGAAAGCTTTATTGATCAAGGTGGGGTTCTATGACGCCTTTGTCTGGTCGTTGAACACAAACGAAGTACGCGAAGTTGCAGCTATGGCGAACTTTTAATCTAAACAAAACCCGAAGTCTAAACGATGCCCTAAGGGCTGTATATATGGAGGAAGAGGGGGGGAATTTCGTGGCCCTTGGTGGAGGGGTCCGAAATCAACCCTATCTCTTGTTTCCCCACACATACGTACTCTAAAAATAGCCTATACTTATGTATTTCGAAATTACATGGGCCTGGCCCAATAATAAGGTGACGCAGCACCTAAAATAGCCTCGGGACGAAATTTATGAAGTGGCATCTTGTATATTTCGTCCAAGGCTTCATGCACCCATTATGGTGGCTTCAAAGTCCTGAAATCATCACTTGTAACTCCGTTCTTGTTCCCCTTGAGCATGCCATCATCTCCATGCTTGTTCTTGCTCCAATGTTCATCCTTCTCCAAGCTAGGCCCTTCATTTGTAAGCAAAACAAATGTATCCAATTTAGGCAGCATCATATTCTCATGAACATTAAAATCATTACCAAGAAACGAAAGTACCTGGTAATTTAGTTGGCGTGCACGAGCTCTAGTAATTGGTCCAGTATGTATAGCAGCAGGGGTTGTGGGTGTAACAATTGTATTGATGTCCTCATCATCCTCCCCTTCTTGAAATGAAGTCGTCCTCGACGGAAGTTCATCTTCCTCACCCAAATAAGGCTTCAAATCTGCAATGTTAAAAGTGGGACTAACCCCAAAATCTGCAGGCAGCTCAAGTTTATATGCATTATCATTTATTTTCTCTAACACCTTAAAGGGACCATCAGCACGTGGCATTAGCTTTGATTTGCGCAAATCAGGAAATCTATCCTTACGCAAATGTAACCAAACAAGATCTCCAGGTGCAAACACAACATGTTTTCTACCCTTATCTCCAGCAAGTTTATATTTAGCATTCATCCGCTCAATGTTTTCCTTAGTTAACTCATGCATTTTTAAAATCAATTCAGCACGTTGTTTAACATCAAAATTAACCTTCTCCGAAGATGGAAGAGGCAACAAATCAATAGGTGCACGAGGTAGGAAACCATACACAACTTCAAAAGGGCACATCTTAGTAGTAGAATGCAATGAACGATTATAAGCAAATTCAATATGAGGCAAGCATTCCTCCCACATTTTCTTATTATTCTTCAAAACAGCCCTAAGCATAGTAAACAACGTTCTATTGACTACTTCAGTTTGTCCATCAGTTTGGGGGTGACAAGTAGTACTAAAAAGCAGTTTAGTCCCCAACTTAGCCCATAAACATCTCCAAAAGTGGCTAAGAAATTTAGTATCACGATCTGAAACAATAGTATTTGGCACACTGATGAGGACATCAATACAATTGTTACACCCACAGCCCCTGCTGCTATACATACTGGACCACTTACTAGAGCTCGTGCACGCCAACTAAATTACCAGGTACTTTCATTTCTTGGTAATGATTCTAATGTTCATGAGAATATGATGCTGCCTAAATTGGATACATTTGTTTTGCTTACAAATGAAGGGCCTAGCTTGGAGAAGGATGAACATTGGAGCAAGAACAAGCATGGAGATGATGGCATGCGCAAGGGGAACAAGAACGGAGTTACAAGTGATGATTTCAGGACTTTGAAGCCACCATAATGGGTGCATGAAGCCTTGGACGAAATATACAAGATGCCACTTCATAAATTTCGTCCCGAGGCTATTTTAGGTGCTGCGTCACCTTATTATTGGGCCAGGCCCATGTAATTTCGAAATACATAAGTATAGGCTATTTTTAGAGTCCGTATGTGTGGGGAAACAAGAGATAGGGTTGATTTCGGACCCCTCCACCAAGGGCCACGAAATTCCCCCCTCTTCCTCCATATATACAGCCCTTAGGGCATCGTTTAGACTCTGAGTTTTGTTTAGATTAAAAGTTCGCCATAGCTGCAACTTCGCGTACTTCGTTTGTGTTCAACGACCAGACAAAGGCGTCACAGAACCCCACCTTGGTCAATAAAGATTTCATCTTATATTCGCAATATCCAGATTGCAATCTTAGTTTCTTGCTTGTTCTTCGTTTGCTCGCAGGAAACAGACCCTCGTGGTCAGGTTGATCGTGCTCCGGCGTGGTCAATAACCTCTCGGAGTTGGTTTAGCGATTGCTAAGGCGCGACGTCCTCGCACGTTCGTAGTCGGATCGTTAAAGTTGACTTCCACCAAAGCGATATCCATCATCTCATCGAAAGACGGGACACCTCCGCATCAATACAATTGTTGCCCCACAGCCCCTGCTGCTATACATACTGGACCAATTACTAGAGCTCGTGCACGCCAACTAAATTACCAGGTACTTTCGTTTCTTGGTAATGATTCTAATGTTCATGAGAATATGATGCTGCCTAAATTGGATACATTTGTTTTGCTTACAAATGAAGGGCCTAGCTTGGAGAAGGATGAACATTGGAGCAAGAACAAGCATGGAGATGATGGCATGCGCAAGGGGAACAAGAACGGAGTTACAAGTGATGATTTCAGGACTTTGAAGCCACCATAATGGGTGCATGAAGCCTTGGACGAAATATACAAGATGCCACTTCATAAATTTCGTCCCGAGGCTATTTTAGGTGCTGCGTCACCTTATTATTGGGCCAGGCCCATGTAATTTCGAAATACATAAGTATAGGCTATTTTTAGAGTCCGTATGTGTGGGGAAACAAGAGATAGGGTTGATTTCGGACCCCTCCACCAAGGGCCACGAAATTCCCCCCTCTTCCTCCATATATACAGCCCTTAGGGCATCGTTTAGACTTTGGGGTTTTGTTTAGATTAAAAGTTCGCCATAGCTGCAACTTCGCGCACTTCGTTTGTGTTCAACGACCAGACAAAGGCGTCACAGAACCCCACCTTGATCAATAAAGCTTTCATCTTATATTCGCAATATCCAGATTGCAATCTCAGTTTCTTGCTTGTTCTTCGTTTGCTCGCAGGAAACAGACCCTCGTGGTCAGGTTGATCGTTCTCCGGCGTGGTCAATAACCTCTCGGAGTTGGTTTAGCGATTGCTAAGGCGCGACGTCCTCGCACGTTCGTAGTCGGATCGTCAAAGTCGACTTCCACCAAAGCGAAATCCACCATCTCATCGAAAGACGGGACAGCTTAGCCTCTATCAAGTGGTATCAGATTTCCAGGTTGCTCGGTGAGATTTTACAGTTTTTCGTAGTTTAGATCGAGTCTGTTCTTCATACCTACAGTCCACGAAAAAGCCACAAAAAAACAATTAGGGTTAGTTCATCATATCCGAACCAATCTGAGCCTTTGCATAATCTTTTTAGGGTTTTGCTTTGTTGAATTTGCGGTTGCATCGTCGTGTCTAGTTGCTGGTCTTAGAGTCTAGTCTTTTAGAGTTTCGAGTTCTGGTCATAAGTTGTCACGCCGCCGCCGCACCATCATCATCACCCCTGCCATCTACCACCACCGCTTATCCGCCACCGCTTCGAATCCGTATCCATATACCACCACAGCTGTCATATACCACCACCGCTGCCATCTACCACCATATATCCACCACCAATCCGAGTTCTTGTCATATTAGGTTTGTTTTCGGGATCCATCTAGATTCCGATTCGTGTTTCCTTGCCGGAGTAGGTTTCGGAAAAAAAAAGAGTCGGGTAGCCACGCTCCGTTTAGGCCCAAAATTTTTCGAAAACGCATTTTTCGAAAAAAATTCTGGCTATCCTATTTTTAGGTGTTTCTGAGTGTTTTGAGACAGGGGCCATTATAGGAAGTTTTTTTTGACCCGTTTCCAGTTTTTGGGTCCGGGCAGTCGAAAAAAAAAAATTTGGTCGAAAAAATTTCGTGCCCATCCTGTCCGTTTGAGCTAGGAAGAGTTTTGAGACACTCGCCATTATAGTGATTTTTCGCAAAAAAAAAAAAGCAGCGCAAAAAAAAAGAGCGCAAAAAAAAAGAGCGAAAAAAAAAATCAGAGTGTGCTTTTCCCTTGTTTACGTGCCGCACCGTGATTTTGTTAGTGTTCTAGGCTCGCGTCTCTAGTACGGTCTAGCTTAGGACCAGCACAGTACCGTCGTTGAGCGTTTATTCAACTTTGCATCTCTGAATTGATTATTGTTGACCCTTTTTGCTACCATATTATAAGCCTTCCCAGCTCCACATACATCTACGTCGTGCGTTTGACTCTCCCTGGTAATCGCTCTATTCAAGCTTTGAGAGTTTTTGACTACAACGGTTGCCGATCACCGCCTGCTGCTGGGTAAGAACTGGTAAGAATTTGAGATTTGCTTGACGGATTTGTGACACCCACCACCACCACTTGTTCGTAGTCTGTAGGATCATATTCTTGTGTGTTTCTATTGCTGCTAACCATGCCAGGATCACAAGCCGACGAGATTGACTGGGAGAATTTATCGAACAAGGAGCTTCATGATAAGTTTCAGCAAATGATGACTGAACAGGTGCAAGATGTGCTGAACAATTTTGAAGAGGCCATGGAGAAGATCACTGGCTTTGAGAAGACGTTCGAGACAAAGCTCGATAACAAGTTTAATGAATTGCTCGCGCGTCTTCCACCACCACCACCCGCTGCAGCTAACGCACCTCTCCAACAACAACAACAACGACTACCTCCAAGTCGCGAAGCAGACCTCCGCCGAGCAAGCCGTGTTCCTCTTGCGTTTGGCCAAACTGTTGGTGCTGCTGTTGATACTTCTGTGGCTCCTGCTGCTGATGCGGAGGAGGATGATTATGTGGGAGATTATGAGGATGAGGTTGATCAAAATCAACACTACGTGCAGCCACCTGTACCACCACCAGCAGGTCGACCTCAGGTATATATTCGTAATGGTAGGCCTGCACCACCACCTCAGGTACGAGATGATGTCCATATTCCTAAACTGAAATTGAATATTCCACCATTTGAGGGTAGATATGTTCCTGATATATATCTTACTTGGGAGTTAGAAACTGAACAACGATTTACATGTTTACAATATCCTGAGGAGAGACGAGTTGCTGCTGCCGTTTGTGCTTTCACTAGTTTTGCATGTGTATGGTGGTCTGAACATTGTAGATTATATCCTATTCCAACTACTTGGGCTGCTTTGAAAACTGCTATGCGTACGCGTTGGGTTCCACCATATTATCAACGTGAATTACTTCAAAAATTGCAGCGTTTAAGACAAGGGAAAAATTCTGTAGAAGAATATTATCAGGAATTACAAACTGGCATGATTAGATGTGGTATTGTTGAGGAGAATGAAGCTATGCTTGCACGTTTTCTGGGTGGATTAAATAGAGAGATTCAGACCATTCTAGACTATAAGGAGTATACTAATATCACTCGTTTATTCCATCTTGCTTGTAAAGCTGAACGTGAAGTGCAGGATCGCCAAGCATTGGGGCGAACTAACTTTTCTGCAGGCCGACCTTCATCATGGACACCACGTGCATCTTCTACTTCAACTGCACCAGCACCTCCATCCGGTGCCACCTCCAGCCGTGATACAAGAAAACAGGCACAACCACCATTATCTGCCAAGAGCGTACCTGCGGGGCCTGCACAGCGTTCTTCTTCCATGGCATCAACAGGGCACACAAGTGATATTATTTGTCGTCGTTGTAAGGGAGGAGGTCATTATGCGAGAGAATGCAAATCTCCGCGTGTGATGATTGCTACCGCGGATGGTGGATATGAGTCCGCTAGTGACTATGATGAGGAGACTTTGGCTCTTATTACACGTGAAGAACATGGTGGAGATGATTCTGATCATGAGACGCAATACATGGCTCCTGAAGACGCTGACAGGTATGAATGTTTAGTTGCTCAACGTGTTTTGAGTGTGCAGGTCACACAAGCTGAGCAAAATCAGAGGCACAATTTGTTCCATACCAAGGGAGTTGTGAAGGAACGTTCTGTGCGCGTCATCATAGACGGAGGGAGCTGCAACAACCTGGCTAGCATGGAGATGGTGGCGAAGCTTTCTCTCACCACAAGACCACATCCACATCCTTACTACATCCAATGGTTCAACAACAGCGGCAAGGTTAAGGTAACACGTACTGTTCGTGTGCATTTTAGTATCTCTACATATGCTGATTATGTTGATTGTGATGTGGTACCTATGCAAGCATGTTCCTTATTACTTGGTAGACCATGGCAATTTGATAAAAATTCTGTACACCATGGTAGAAACAATCACTATACTCTTGTTCATAAGGATAAAAATATTACTTTGCTTCCTATGACTCCTGATTCCATTTTGAAAGATGATATTAATAGAGCTAATAAAGCACAACAGGAGAAGAATAAGAGTGAAAATCAGATTGTGGCAAAAGAATTTGAGCAACAAATGAAGCCTAATAATAAACCATCTAGTGTTGCTTCTGAAATTAAATTGAAATGTGCATGTTTATTTGCCACCAAATCTGATATTGATGAGCTAGATTTCAGCAAATCTGTTTGCTATGCTTTTGTGTGCAAAGAGGCATTATTTTCATTCGAGGACGTGCCTTCCTCTTTGCCTCCTGCTGTCACTAACATTTTGCAGGAGTTCGCTGACGTTTTTCCACAAGACGTGCCACCGGGATTACCGCCTATTCGAGGGATTGAGCATCAGATTGACTTAATTCCCGGTGCTTCACTGCCAAACCGTGCACCATACCGTACCAATCCAGAGGATACGAAGGAGATTATGCGTCAAGTACAAGAGCTTCTCGACAAAGGTTATATACGCGAATCCCTTAGTCCTTGTGCTGTTCCTATTATTCTAGTGCCGAAAAAGGATGGTACATCACGTATGTGTGTTGATTGTAGAGGCATTAATAATATTACTATTCGTTATCGTCATCCTATTCCTAGGCTAGATGATATGCTTGATGAATTGAGTGGCTCTACAATATTCTCCAAAGTTGATTTGCGTAGTGGCTACCATCAAATTCGTATGAAATTGGGAGATGAATGGAAAACAGCATTTAAAACTAAGTTTGGATTATATGAGTGGTTAGTCATGCCTTTTGGGTTAAATAATGCACCTAGTACTTTCATGAGATTAATGAACGAAGTTTTACGTGCTTTCATTGGACGATTTGTGGTAGTTTACTTTGATGACATATTGATTTATAGCAGATCTTTGGAGGAACATTTGGAACATTTACGTGCTGTTTTTATTGCTCTACGTGATGCACGTTTGTTTGGTAACCTTGGGAAGTGCACCTTTTGCACCGACCGAGTATCTTTTCTTGGCTATGTTGTTACTCCACAGGGAATTGAAGTTGATAAAGCCAAGATTGAAGCTATTGAGAGTTGGCCGCAGCCCAAAACGGTCACACAAGTGAGGAGTTTTCTTGGCCTCGCTGGATTCTATAGGCGTTTTGTGAGAGATTTCAGCACCATTGCTGCACCTCTCAATGAGCTTACAAAGAAAGATGTGCCTTTTCTTTGGGGTACCGCTCAGGAAGAAGCCTTCACGGTATTGAAAGATAAGTTGACACATGCTCCTTTACTCCAACTTCCTGATTTTAATAAGACTTTTGAGCTTGAATGTGATGCTAGTGGAATTGGATTAGGAGGTGTGTTATTACAAGATGGCAAACCTGTTGCATACTTTTCTGAAAAATTGAGTGGGCCTAGTCTGAATTATTCTACTTATGATAAAGAATTATATGCTCTTGTTCGGACTTTAGAAACATGGCAACATTATTTATGGCCCAAACAATTTGTTATACATTCTGATCATGAATCATTGAAACATATTAAAAGTCAAGCTAAACTGAATCGTAGACATGCTAAATGGGTTGAATTCATTGAGACTCTCCCTTATGTCATTAAACACAAGAAGGGAAAAGAAAATGTTATTGCTGATGCTTTGTCTCGTCGCTATACTATGCTTTCACAACTTGACTTCAAAATATTTGGTTTGGAGACCATCAAAGATCAATATGTGCATGATGCTGATTTTAAAGATGTAATGCATAATTGTAAAGAAGGAAGAATGTGGAACAAGTTTGTTGTTAACGATGGATTTGTGTTTCGTGCTAACAAGCTATGCATTCCAGCTAGCTCCGTTCGTCTTTTGTTGTTGCAGGAGGCGCATGGAGGAGGATTAATGGGACACTTTGGCGTGAAGAAGACGGAGGACGTACTTGCTACACATTTCTTTTGGCCAAAGATGAGACGGGATGTTGAGCGTTTTATTGCTCGCTGCACTACATGTCAAAAAGCTAAGTCACGCCTCAATCCTCATGGTTTATATATGCCTTTGCCTGTACCTAGTGTTCCTTGGGAGGATATATCTATGGACTTTGTTTTAGGTTTACCTCGAACAAAGAAGGGGAGGGATAGCATATTTGTTGTCGTGGATAGATTCTCGAAAATGGCATACTTTATACCATGTCATAAAAGCGATGATGCTGTTAATGTTGCTGATTTGTTCTTTCGTGAAATTATTCGCTTGCATGGTGTGCCAAATACTATTGTTTCAGATCGTGATACTTAATTTCTTAGCCACTTTTGGAGATGTTTATGGGCTAAGTTGGGGACTAAACTGCTTTTTAGTACTACTTGTCACCCCCAAACTGATGGACAAACTGAAGTAGTCAATAGAACGTTGTCTACTATGCTTAGGGCTGTTTTGAAGAATAATAAGAAAATGTGGGAGGAATGCTTGCCTCATATTGAATTTGCTTATAATCGTTCATTGCATTCTACTACTAAGATGTGCCCTTTTGAAGTTGTGTATGGTTTCCTACCTCGTGCACCTATTGATTTGTTGCCTCTTCCATCTTCGGAGAAGGTTAATTTTGATGCTAAACAACGTGTTGAATTGATTTTAAAAATGCATGAGTTAACTAAGGAAAACATTGAGCGTATGAATGCTAAATATAAACTTGCTGGAGATAAGGGTAGAAAACATGTTGTGTTTGCACCTGGAGATCTTGTTTGGTTACATTTGCGTAAGGATAGATTTCCTGATTTGCGCAAATCAAAGTTAATGCCACGTGCTGATGGTCCCTTTAAGGTGTTAGAGAAAATAAATGATAATGCATATAAACTTGAGCTGCCTGCAGATTTTGGGGTTAGTCCCACTTTTAACATTGCAGATTTGAAGCCTTATTTGGGTGAGGAAGATGAACTTCCGTCGAGGACGACTTCATTTCAAGAAGGGGAGGATGATGAGGACATCAATACAATTGTTACACCCACAGCCCCTGCTGCTATACATACTGGACCAATTACTAGAGCTCGTGCACGCCAACTAAATTACCAGGTACTTTCGTTTCTTGGTAATGTTCATGAGAATATGATGCTGCCTAAATTGGATACATTTGTTTTGCTTACAAATGAAGGGCCTAGCTTGGAGAAGGATGAACATTGGAGCAAGAACAAGCATGGAGATGATGGCATGCGCAAGGGAAACAAGAACGGAGTTACAAGTGATGATTTCAGGACTTTGAAGCCACAATAATGGGTGCATGAAGCCTTGGACGAAATATACAAGACGCCACTTCATAAATTTCGTCCCGAGGCTATTTTAGGTGCTGCGTCACCTTATTATTGGGCCAGGCCCATGTAATTTCGAAATACATAAGTATAGGCTATTTTTAGAGTCCGTATGTGTGGGGAAACAAGAGATAGGGTTGATTTCGGACCCCTCCACCAAGGGCCACGAAATTCTCCCCCTCTTCATCCATATATACAGCCCTTAGGGCATCGTTTAGACTTTGGGTTTTGTTTAGATTAAAAGTTCGCCATAGCTGCAACTTCGCGTACTTCGTTTGTGTTCAACGACCAGACAAAGGCGTCACAGAACCCCACCTTGATCAATAAAGCTTTCATCTTATATTCGCAATATCCAGATTGCAATCTTAGTTTCTTGCTTGTTCTTCGTTTGCTCGCAGGAAACAGACCCTCGTGGTCAGGTTGATCGTGCTCCGGCGTGGTCAATAACCTCTCGGAGTTGGTTTAGCGATTGCTAAGGCGCGACGTCCTTGCACGTTCGTAGTCGGATCGTCAAAGTCGACTTCCACCAAAGCGATATCCATCATCTCATCGAAAGACGGGACACCTCCGCCTCTATCACCTTTACTCCAACTTCCTGATTTTAACAAGACTTTTGAGCTTGAATGTGATGCTAGTGGAATTGGATTAGGAGGTGTGTTATTACAAGATGGCAAACCTGTTGCATACTTTTCTGAAAAATTGAGTGGGCCTAGTCTGAATTATTCTACTTATGATAAAGAATTATATGCTCTTGTTCGGACTTTAGAAACATGGCAACATTATTTATGGCCCAAAGAATTTGTTATACATTCTGATCATGAATCTTTGAAACATATTAAAAGTCAAGCTAAACTGAATCGTAGACATGCTAAATGGGTTGAATTCATTGAGACTTTCCCTTATGTCATTAAACACAAGAAGGGAAAAGAAAATGTTATTGCTGATGCATTGTCTCGTCGCTATACTATGCTTTCACAACTTGACTTCAAAATATTTGGTTTGGAGACCATCAAAGATCAATATGTGCATGATGCTGATTTTAAAGATGTAATGCAGAATTGTAAAGAAGGAAGAATGTGGAACAAGTTTGTTGTTAATGATGGATTTGTGTTTCGTGCTAACAAGCTATGCATTTCAGCTAGCTCCGTTCGTCTTTTGTTGTTGCAGGAGGCGCATGGAGGAGGATTAATGGGACACTTTGGCGTGAAGAAGACGGAGGACGTACTTGCTACACATTTCTTTTGGCCAAAGATGAGACGGGATGTTGAGCGTTTTATTGCTCGCTGCACTACATGTCAAAAAGCTAAGTCACGCCTCAATCCTCATGGTTTATATATGCCTTTGCCTGTACCTAGTGTTCCTTGGGAGGATATATCTATGGACTTTGTTTTAGGTTTACCTCGAACAAAGAAGGGGAGGGATAGCATATTTGTTGTCGTGGATAGATTCTCGAAAATGGCACACTTTATACCATGTCATAAAAGCGATGATGCTGTTAATGTTGCTGATTTGTTCTTTCGTGAAATTATTCGCTTGCATGGTGTGCCAAATACTATTGTTTCAGATCGTGATACTAAATTTCTTAGCCACTTTTGGAGATGTTTATGGGCTAAATTGGGGACTAAACTGCTTTTTAGTACTACTTGTCACCCTCAAACTGATGGACAAACTGAAGTAGTCAATAGAACATTGTCTACTATGCTTAGGGCTGTTTTGAAGAATAATAAGAAAATGTGGGAGGAATGCTTGCCTCATATTGAATTTGCTTATAATCGTTCATTGCATTCTACTACTAAGATGTGCCCTTTTGAAGTTGTGTATGGTTTCCTACCTCGTGCACCGATTGATTTGTTGCCTCTTCCATCTTCGGAGAAGGTTAATTTTGATGCTAAACAACGTGCTGAATTGATTTTAAAAATGCATGAGTTAACTAAGGAAAACATTGAGCGTATGAATGCTAAATATAAACTTGCTGGAGATAAGGGTAGAAAACATGTTGTGTTTGCACCTGGAGATCTTGTTTGGTTACATTTGCGTAAGGATAGATTTCCTGATTTGCGCAAATCAAAGTTAATGCCACGTGCTGATGGTCCCTTTAAGGTGTTAGAGAAAATAAATGATAATGCATATAAACTTGAGCTGCCTGCAGATTTTGGGATTAGTCCCACTTTTAACATTGCAGATTTGAAGCCTTATTTGGGTGAGGAAGATGAACTTCCGTCGAGGACGACTTCATTTCAAGAAGGGGAGGATGATGAGGACATCAATACAATTGTTACACCCACAGCCCCTGCTGCTGTACATACTGGACCAATTACTAGAGCTCGTGCACGCCAACTAAATTACCAGGTACTTTCGTTTCTTGGTAATGATTCTAATGTTCATGAGAATATGATGCTGCCTAAATTGGATACATTTGTTTTTCTTACAAATGAAGGGCCTAGCTTGGAGAAGGATGAACATTGGAGCAAGAACAAGCATGGAGATGATGGCATGCGCAAGGGGAACAAGAACGGAGTTACAAGTGATGATTTCAGGACTTTGAAGCCACCATAATGGGTGCATGAAGCCTTGGACGAAATATACAAGATGCCACTTCATAAATTTCGTCCCGAGGCTATTTTAGGTGCTGCGTCACCTTATTATTGGGCCAGGCCCATGTAATTTCGAAATACATAAGTATAGGCTATTTTTAGAGTCTGTATGTGTGGGGAAACAAGAGATAGGGTTGATTTCGGACCCCTCCACCAAGGGCCACGAAATTCCCCCCTCTTCCTCCATATATACAGCCCTTAGGGCATCGTTTAGACTTTGGGGTTTTGTTTAGATTAAAAGTTCGCCATAGCTGCAACTTCACGCACTTCGTTTGTGTTCAACGACCAGACAAAGGCGTCACAGAACCCCACCTTGATCAATAAAGCTTTCATCTTATATTCGCAATATCCAGATTGCAATCTTAGTTTCTTGCTTGTTCTTCGTTTGCTCGCAGGAAACAGACCCTCGTGGTCAGGTTGATCGTGCTCCGGCGTGGTCAATAACCTCTCGGAGTTGGTTTAGCGATTGCTAAGGCGCGACGTCCTCGCACGTTCGTAGTCGGATCGTCAAAGTCGACTTCCACCATAGCGAAATCCACCATCTCATTGAAAGACGGGACACCTTAGCCTCTATCACACACCATGCAAGCGAATAATTTCACGAAAGAACAAATCAGCAACATTAACAGCATCATCGCTTTTATGACATGGTATAAAGTGTGCCATTTTCGAGAATCTATCCACGACAACAAATATGCTATCCCTCCCCTTCTTTGTTCGAGGTAAACCTAAAACAAAGTCCATAGATATATCCTCCCAAGGAACACTAGGTACAGGCAAAGGCATATATAAACCATGAGGATTGAGTCGTGACTTAGCTTTTTGACATGTAGTGCATCGAGCAATAAAACGCTCAACATCCCGTCTCATCTTTGGCCAAAAGAAATGTGTAGCAAGTACGTCCTCCGTCTTCTTCACGCCAAAGTGTCCCATTAATCCTCCTCCATGCGCCTCCTGCAACAACAAAAGACGAACGGAGCTAGCTGGAATGCATAGCTTGTTAGCACGAAACACAAATCCATCGTTAACGACAAACTTGTTCCACATTCTTCCTTCTTTACAATTCTGCATTACATCTTTAAAATCAGCATCATGCACATATTGATCTTTGATGGTCTCCAAACCAAATATTTTGAAGTCAAGTTGTGAAAGCATAGTATAGCGACGAGACAATGCATCAGCAATAACATTTTCTTTTCCCTTCTTGTGTTTAATGAGATAAGGGAAAGTCTCAATGAATTCAACCCATTTAGCATGTCTACGATTCAGTTTAGCTTGACTTTTAATATGTTTCAAAGATTCATGATCAGAATGTATAACAAATTCTTTGGGCCATAAATAATGTTGCCATGTTTCTAAAGTCCGAGCAAGAGCATATAATTCTTTATCATAAGTAGAATAATTCAGACTAGGCCCACTCAATTTTTCAGAAAAGTATGCAACAGGTTTGCCATCTTGTAATAACACACCTCCTAATCCAACTCCACTAGCATCACATTCAAGCTCAAAAGTCTTATTAAAATCAGGAAGTTGGAGTAAAGGAGCATGTGTCAACTTATCTTTCAATACGGAGAAGGCTTCTTCCTGTGCGGTACCCCAAAGAAAAGGCACATCTTTCTTTGTAAGCTCATTGAGAGGTGCAGCAATGGTGCTGAAATCTCTCACAAAACGCCTATAGAATCCAGCGAGGCCAAGAAAACTCCTCACGTGTGTGACCGTTTTGGGCTGCGGCCAACTCTCAATAGCTTCAATCTTGGCTTTATCAACTTCAATTCCCTGTGGAGTAACAACATAGCCAAGAAAAGATACCCGGTCGGTGCAAAAGGTGCACTTCCCAAGGTAACCAAACAAACGTGCATCACGTAGAGCAATAAAAATAGCACGTAAATGTTCCAAATGTTCTTCCAAAGATCTGCTATAAATCAATATGTCATCAAAGTAAACTACCACAAATCGTCCAATGAAAGCACGTAAAACTTCGTTCATTAATCTCATGAAAGTACTAGGTGCATTAGTTAACCCAAAAGGCATGACTAACCACTCATATAATCCAAACATAGTTTTAAATGCTGTTTTCCATTCATCTCCCAATTTCATACGAATTTGATGGTGCCCACTACGCAAATCAACTTTGGAGAATATTGTAGAGCCACTCAATTCATCAAGCATATCATCTAGCCTAGGAATAGGATGACGATAACGAATAGTAATATTATTAATGCCTCTACAATCAACACACATACGTGATGTACCATCCTTTTTCGGCACTAGAATAATAGGAACAGCACAAGGACTAAGGGATTCGCGTATATAACCTTTGTCGAGAAGCTCTTGTACTTGACGCATAATCTCCTTCGTCTCCTCTGGATTGGTACGGTATGGTGCACGGTTTGGCAGTGACGCACCGGGAATTAAGTCAATCTGATGCTCAATCCCTCGAATAGGCGGTAATCCCGGTGGCACGTCTTGTGGAAAGATGTCAGCGAACTCCTGCAAAATGTTAGTGACAGCAGGAGGAAAAGAGGAAGGCACGTCCACGAATGAAAACAATGCCTCTTTGCACACAAAAGCATAGCAAACAGATTTGCTGAAATCTAGCTCATCAATATCAGATTTGGTGGCAAATAAACATGCACTTTTCAATTTAATTTCAGAAGCAACACTAGATGGTTTATTATTAGGCTTCACTTGTTGCTCAAATTCTTTTGCCACAATCTGATTTTCACTCTTATTCTTCTCCTGTTGTGCTTTATTAGCTCTATTAATATCATCTTTCAAAATAGAATCAGGAGTCATAGGAAGCAAAGTAATATTTTTATCCTTATGAACAAGAGTATAATGATTGTTTCTACCATGGTGTACAACATCTTTATCAAATTGCCATGGTCTACCAAGTAATAAGGAACATGCTTGCATAGGTACGACATCACAATCAACATAATCAGCATATGTAGAGATACTAAAATGCACACGAACAGTACGTGTTACCTTAACCTTGCCGCTGTTGTTGAACCATTGGATGTAGTAAGGATGTGGATGTGGTCTTGTGGTGAGAGAAAGATTCTCCACCATCTCCATGCTAGCCAAGTTGTTGCAGCTACCTCCGTCTATGATGACGCGCACAGAACGTTCCTTCACAACTCCCTTGGTATGGAACAAATTGTGCCTCTGATTTTGCTCAGCTTGTGTGACCTGCACACTCAAAACACGTTGAGCAACTAAACATTCATACCTGTCAGCGTCTTCAGGAGTCATGTATTGCGTCTCATGATCAGAATCATCTCCACCATGTTCTTCACGTGTAATAAGAGCCAAAGTCTCCTCATCATAGTCACTAGCAGACTCATATCCACCATCCGCGGTAGCAATCATCACATGCGGAGATTTGCATTCTCTCGCATAATGACCTCCTCCCTTACAACGACGACAAATAATATCACTTGTGTGCCCTGTTGATGCCATGGAAGAAGAAGAACACCATGCAGGCCCAGCAGGTGCGCTCTTGGCAGATAATGGTGGTTGTGCCTGTTTTGTTGTATCACGACTGGAGGAGGCACCTAATTGAGGTGCTGGTGCAGTTGAAGTAGAAGATGCACGCGGTGTCCATGATGAAGGTCGGCCTGCAGAAAAGTTAGTTCGCCCCAATGCTTGTCGATCCTGCACTTCACGTTCAGCTTTACAAGCAAGATGGAATAAAGGAGTGATATTAGTATACTCCTTATAGTCTAGAATGGTCTGAATCTCTCTATTTAATCCACCCAGAAAACGTGCAAGCATAGCTTCATTCTCCTCAACAATACCACATCTAATCATGCCAGTTTGTAATTCCTGATAATATTCTTCTACAGAATTTTTCCCTTGTCTTAAACACTGCAATTTTTGAAGCAATTCACGTTAATAATATGGTGGAACCCAACGCGTACGCATAGCAGTTTTCAAAGCAGCCCAAGTAGTTGGAATAGGATATAATCCACAATGTTCAGACCACCATACACATGCAAAACTAGTGAAAGCACAAACAGCAGCAGCAACTCGTCTCTCCTCAGGATATTGTAAACATGTAAATCGTTGTTCAGTTTCTAACTCCCAAGTAAGATATATATCAGGAACATATCTACCCTCAAATGGTGGAATATTCAATTTCAGTTTAGGAATATGGACATCATCTCGTACCTGAGGTGGTGGTGCAGGCCTACCATTACGAATATATACCTGAGGTCGACCTGCTGGTGGTGGTGAAGGTGGCTGCACGTAGTGCTGATTTTGATCAACCTCATCCTCATAATCTCCCACATAATCGTCCTCCTCCGCATCAGCAGCAGGAGCCACAGAAGTATCAACAGCAGCACCAACAGTTTGGCCAAACGCAAGAGGAACACGGCTTGCTCGGCGAAGTTCAGTTTCGCGACGTGGAGGTAGTCGTCGTTGTTGTTGTTGGAGAGGTGCGTTAGGTGCAGCGGGTGGTGGTGGTGGAAGACGCACGAGCAATTCATTAAACTTGTTATCGAGCTTTGTTTCGAACGTCTTCTCCATGCCATCTATCTTCTCCATGGCCTCTTCAAAATTGTTCAGCACATCTTGCACCTGTTCAGTCATCATTTGCTGAAACTTATCATGAAGCTCCTTGTTCGATAAATTCTCCCAGTCAATCTCGTCGGCTTGTGATCCTGGCATGGTTAGCAGCAATAGAAACACACAAGAATATGATCCTACAGACTACTAACAAGAGGTGGTGGTGGGTGTCACAAATCCGTCAAGCAAATCTCAAATTCTTACCAGTTCTTACCCAGCAGCAGGCGGTGATCGGCAACCGTTGTAGTCAAAAACTCTCAAAGCTTGGATAGAGCGATTACCAGGGAGAGTCAAACGCACGACGTAGATGTATGTGGAGCTGGGAAGGCTTATAATATGGTAGCAAAAAGGGTCAGCAATAATCAATTCAGAGATGCAAAGTTGAATAAACGCTCAACGACGGTATTGTGCTGGTCCTAGGCTAGACCGTGCTAGAGACGCGAGCCTAGAACACTAACAAAATCACGGCGCGGCACGTAAACAAGGGAAAAGCACACTCTGGAAAAAAAAAATTTCGCTCTTTTTTTTTGCACTGTTTTTTTTGCGCTGCTCTTTTTTTTCTTTTTTTTTGCGAAAAATCACTATAATGGCGAGTGTCTCAAAACTCTTCCCAGGTCAAACTGACAGGATGGGCACGAAATTTTTTCGATCAATTTTTTTTTTCGACTGCCCGGACCCAAAAACTGGAAACGGGTCAAAAAAACTTCCTATAATGGCACCTGTCTCAAAACACTCAGAAACACCTAAAAATAGGATAGCCAGAAATTTTTTCGAAAAATGCGTTTTCGAAAAATTTTGGGCCTAAACGGAGGGTGGTTTCCGGACTCTTTTTTTTCCGAAACCTACTCCGGCAAGGAAACACGAATCGGAAACTAGATGGATCCCGAAAACAAACCTAATAAGCAAGGAACTCGGATTGGTGGTGGATATATGGTGGTGGTATATGGCAGCGTAGGTGGTAGCGGTGGTAGTATATGGATATGGATCGGTGGTGGTATATGGACACGGATTGGTGGTGGTATATGGATACGGATTCGGAGCGGTGGTGGTAGATGGCAGGGGCGATGATGATGGTGCGGCGGCGGCGTGACAACTTATGACCAGAACTCGAAACTCTAAAAGACTAGACTCTAAGACCAGCAACTAGACCGACGATGTAACCGCAAATTCAACAAAGCAAAACCCTAAAAAGATTATGCAAAGGCTCAGATTGGTTCGGATATGATGAACTAACCCTAATTTTTTTTGTGGCTTTTTCGTGGACTGTAGGTATGAAGAACAGACTCGATCTAAACTACGAAAAACTGTAAAATCTCACCGAGCAACCTGGAAATCTGATACCACTTGATAGAGGCAAAGGTGTCCCGTCTTTCGATGAGATGATGGATATTGCTTTGGTGGCAGTCGACTTTGACGATCCGACTACTGATACCACTTGATAGAGGCGAGGGTCCCGATCTTTCGATGAGATGATAACTATCGATTTGGTGGAGACGACTTTGACAATCCGACTACAAACATGCACGACGTTGCGCCTTAGCAATCGCTAAACCAATCTCCTGAGGTTACTGACGATGCTGGAAGCACGGTCAGCCTGACCACGAAGGTCTATTCCTGCAAGCAATCGAAGAACGAGCAAGAATATGATAAAGCAATCTGAATATTGCAAATATATATGAAGTATTGATAATGGTGGGGATCCGGAAGCGGTCTTGGTCTGGTCGTTGGACACAAACGAAGTACACGAAGTTGCAATGGCTAACTTTTAACTAAACAAATCCCAAGGAAAAACTACTAGATGGATCTACTTATATAGGAGCAAGGGGTGGCGGTCAAGGAGGTGGGAGGACGTCCCAAGGCAGCCTAAAACTAAATCTAGGTCGTACAAGGCCAATGGGCCCAAGTGGAGGTGATGTAACACCTTTGGACTTGTAGTTTGACTCGGATTCTGCTGCAGCATCAGATTGTTTCGTCCACAACTCAACGCTCCGGACGAATTTGAAGGTGATTCCAATTGGGTTGGAAAGTGCACGAAATCTAGTTTCCAACAAAAAAAGAATCACCCAATTCGGAGTCCGTATGAAAAACTTGTGTGCGTTTTGAGTCAGGTGTGTCTGTGCAGTCCGAATCTGAATCCAGAACGTGAGAGACTTGGACTCTATCTTCTCTTGGGCCAAAAGTGACGTGAGAGAACTTTTTGGACAGCAAATAAACATCTCTTTCTTCCTTATCTTCATATGTGGATTGTACAAATGTCCCATACACCTGCAATTAGACAAAACACAAAAGTGTGTGAAGTATTTTTGTTCTGGATAACATAAATAGATTATTGAATAGTTTGCACTAGAAATCACCTGACAAATATGCATATATGCAATATTTTTGGTCATATCCAAGGTAGTCATGTCCTCATCAGGAGTCATAGGAAGCAAAGTAATATTTTTATCCTTATGAACAAGAGTATAGTGATTGTTTCTACCATGGTGTACAGAATTTTTATCAAATTGCCATGGTCTACCAAGTAATAAGGAACATGCTTGCATAGGTACCACATCACAATCAACATAATCAGCATATGTAGAGATACTAAAATGCACACGAACAGTACGTGTTACCTTAACCTTGCCGCTGTTGTTGAACCATTGGATGTAGTAAGGATGTGGATGTGGTCTTGTGGTGAGAGAAAGCTTCTCCACCATCTCCATGCTAGCCAAGTTGTTGCAGCTCCCTCCGTCTATGATGACGCACACAGAACGTTCCTTCACAACTCCCTTGGTATGGAACAAATTGTGCCTCTGATTTTGCTCAGCTTGTGTGATCTGCACACTCAAAACACGTTGAGCAACTAAACATTCATACCTATCAGCGTCTTCAGGAGCCATGTATTGCGTCTCATGATCAGAATCATCTCCACCATGTTCTTCACGTGTAATAAGAGCCAAAGTCTCCTCATCATAGTCACTAGCGGACTCATATCCACTATCCGCGGTAGCAATTATCACACGCGGAGATTTGCATTCTCTCGCATAATGACCTCCTCCCTTACAACGACGACAAATAATATCACTTGTGTGCCCTGTTGATGCCATGGAAGAAGAAGGACGCTGTGCAGGCCCCGCAGGTGCGCTCTTGGCAGATAATGGTGGTTGTGCCTGTTTTCTTGTATCACAACTGGAGGTGGCACCGGATGGAGGTGCTGGTGCAGTTGAAGTAGAAGATGCACGTGGTGTCCATGATGAAGGTCGTCCTGCAGAAAAGTTAGTTCGCCCCAATGCTTGTCGATCCTGCACTTCACGTTCAGCTTTACAAGCAAGATGGAATAAACTAGTGATGTTAGTATACTCCTTATAGTCTAGAATGTCGATCCTTATAGTCTTTACAAGCAAGGGAGGAGCACACTCTGAATTTTTTTTCTCTTTTTTTTGCACTTTTTTTTCCTCTTTTTTTTTGCTCCGCAACAAATTTTTTTCGAAAAAGTCTACAAATGGTCTAAAAACTGCCTAGCCAGAATTTTCCAGACTTAGTTTTTTTTTGATATTGGAACTATTTTTCTTCCGCGGATGGCTCGGAAGTTGGGGAGTCCTTCTCTGTCACGACTCGGAGTATCGCGTGATCTGGAAATCGAGAACAATGCAACAATTACTGGACTCGGACTAGGACTGGTGGCGGAGATGAATCTGGTGGAACTCGGACTGGTGGCGGAGATGAATCTGGTGGAACACGGACAGGTGGCGGATATATTTTGCAGGTGAACTCGGATTGGCGTGATGGCGGCGGATATGTGGTGGCGTATATGGATTCGGATTGGCGGTGAATATGTGGTGGTGGTATATGGCAACAACGACGATGATGATGCGGTGGTGATATATGGCAGCGGCGACGTGACAACCTGTGAACAGAACTCGAAACTCTAAAAGACTAGACGCTAAGACCAGCAACTGGACACGACGATGCAACCGCAAATTCAACAAAGCAAAAACAGAAAAGATTATGCAAGGCTCAGATTGGTTCGGGATGGGATGAACTAACCCTAATTTTTTTTGGCTTTTTCGTGGACTATAGGTATGAAGAACAGACTCGATCTAAACTACGAAAAACTGTAAAATCTCACCGAGCAACCTGGAAATCTGATACCACTTGATATAGGCAAAGGTGTCCCATCTTTCGATGAGATGATGGATATCGCTTTGGTGGAAGTCGACTTTGACGATCCGACTACGAACGTGCGAGGACGTCGCGCCTTTGCAATCGCTAAACCAACTCCGAGAAGTTATTGACCACGCCGGAGCACGATCAACCTGACCACGAGGGTCTGTTTCCTGCGAGCAAATGAAGAACAAGCAAGAAACTAAGATTGCAATCTGGATATTGCGAATATAAGATGAAAGCTTTATTGATCAAGGTAGGGTTCTGTGACGCCTTTGTCTGGTCGTTGAACACAAACGAAGTACGCGAAGTTGCAGCTATGGCGAACTTTTAATCTAAACAAAACCCCAAAGTCTAAACGGTGCCCTAAGGGCTGTATATATGGAGGAAGAGAGGGGGAATTTCGTGGCCCTTGGTGGAGGGGTCCGAAATCAACCCTATCTCTTGTTTCCCCACACATACGGACTCTAAAAATAGCCTATACTTATGTATTTCGAAATTACATGGGCCTGGCCCAATAAAAAGGTGACGCGGCACCTATAATAGCCTCGGGACGAAATTTATGAAGTGGCATCTTGTATATTTCGTCCAAGGCTTCATGCACCCATTATGGTGGCTTCAAAGTCCTGAAATCATCACTTGTAACTCCGTTCTTGTTCCCCTTGCGCATGGCATCATCTCCATGCTTGTTCTTGCTCCAATGTTCATCCTTCTCCAAGCTAGGCAGCATCATATTCTCATGAACATTAGAATCATTACCAAGAAACGAAAGTACCTGATAATTTAATTGGCGTGCGCGAGCTCTAGTAATTGGTCCCGTATATGTAGCAGTAGGGGCTGTGGGTGTAACAATGGTATTGATGTCCTCATCAAGCATCATATTCTCATGAACATTAGAATCATTACCAAGAAACGAAAGTACCTGATAATTTAATTGGCGTGCGCGAGCTCTAGTAATTGGTCCCGTATATGTAGCAGTAGGGGCTGTGGGTGTAACAATGGTATTGATGTCCTCATCACCACGCTCGATTAACTCCGGCCGGACACACTTTCCTGGGTCATGCCCGGCCTCGGCCAAACAATACGCCGCAACCCGACCTAGGCTTAATAGAGAGGTCAGCACGCCGGACTAAACCTATGCCCCTAGGGATCATGGGCCATCTCCCCAGAAACTCCTGCACGTTGCATACGCGGACGGTGAGCAGACCTAGCCTCCCTTATACAAGAGAAGGCGTAACCAGTCCAACCCGCGCCGCTCAATCGCTGACGTCTATTAAGCTTCGGCTGATGCATACGACGCAGAACGCCCATACTATGCCCACGTGATGGTTAGTGCTATCAGGCCAGAGGCCCCTCGGATCAAATATCCAAATCGTAGTGTATTAGGAACGCGCGGTAACAAGCAGAGACTCACGAAAGATGTGACCCCGTTGCCCCGTCTCGAGGACTTGCGGCAAGGGCTAGGAATGCTCGGCCACGCCTCGTAATTATCTCTCGGGCACCTTCCAGGTCAATCCGTCTCCACATCACTCGCAATTATGCTCGCGCGGGTACCCCTCAGGGTCGACCTGTCTTTAGTAACATGGTTCATTGTAAAGTCATAGTAATCATAGTAACCGTGTGTCCAAACATCAAGGGGAAAACCCGAGGAATCACCCCGGTGAATTCCACTCGATGTAATCATCAAGGTGAACGTAAGAAGAATCACCCCCGAGGTTCACACTTGAGGGGTTGCACGACAGAGTCGTATCGGAAGTGGTTAAGGCGGAATCACCCTCGATGACCACGACCGAATGGCTACACTACAGGGTTAACATCAGAAGTGTTGTAGAAGTCTCACCCTCGGCACTCGATAATAACCCAGCAGTGTCGAGCAACTAAGGGGAAAGTGATGTGCGGTGCCGGGGCCTGGTCTTCGATCCCGTTGATCGGGTCTTCGATGATGAAGCAGGGGCAACAAGGACAAGGTGGGGGTCACTGATGGATCACTAACCAACCTATACTAAGCAGTTTAGGATAAGCAGGTAATGTACAACAACAGATACAAAAGCAGGCTATGCATCAGAATAGGAGCAAACAATAACAGTAGAAAAATCTAATGCAAGCATGAGAGAATGGAATGGGCGATATCGGGATGATCAAAGGGGGGGCTTGCCTGGTTGCTCTGGCAAGGAGGGGCCATCGTCGATGTAGTCGATCACAGGGGCAGCATCGGTCTTGGGGTCTACCGGAGAGAAGAGGGGGAAGAAACAGTAAATATAAAGCAAACATAGCATCACAAAGCAGAACTTGGCAATATGTTGTGCCGGGAGTGACCTAACGTATGGCTACACGATAAAGCTGAAGGGGGGAATCAACCGGGAATGTTTTCCCGGTTCCGGACCTGTGTCAGGTAGATGACCGGATGGGGAATGTCCCATGTTCAGCATGCTAGGGGCATGTGACAGATGAACGGACCACGTATTCGGATTCGTTGGATTTTTTTGAGCAACTTTCATATAGAAAACATTTTCATCCGAGTTACAGATTATTTTATATGAATTTTCTAAGTTTTAAACATATTCCGGAATTATTTATACTAATAGAAAAGGAATATGATGTCAGCATGACGTAGGAGTGACGTCAGCAGTCAACAGTCCGGTTGACTGGTCAAAACTGACACGGGGGACCCACCTGTCAGCCTCTGTTACTTAACAGAGCTTATTTTAAACTAAACTGAGGTTAATTAGCTGATGGGCCCCACATGTTAGTGGCTAATTAGCTAAACTAATTACTTTTAATTATAAAAACCATTTTATTTATTATTTAAGAAGTGGGGCCGGTTCGTCAGTGGCACTGTACCGCCATGTCAGCGTGTTGACTGGGTCAACCCAGTCAACGGGGCCCCTAAGGCCCACTGGCAGTGAGCCAGGGGTCGGGCCCGCCCAGCCACGTCGGCGGCGGCCGGCGTCTCACCGCCGGCGATGCTAGAACGCGGCGGAGCCGCTCGGGCCTTGTCGGAAACGCGCTAGGGGCGGCCGTTTCGCGTGCGGTTGGCACCGTTCAAACGCGCACACGACGCCGTGTCGGGTGGTGGTGGTGGCTCGCCCGGGGATGGCCGGAATAACTATCGGCGGTGAGCACAGGCGGCGGAGGCGTTCAGAGTCACGTCAGGAATGGGCTAGGGGGCACGGGAGGCCGAGAGGAAGGGCTGGCCGGGCTCCTGGGAACACCAGGAGCACGATGGAGGGCTCGGACGGGGGCCACGGCAGCGGTGGCCATGACAGTGATGGAGCAGGGCGACGGTGAGCTACGGCGGTTGCAGCGAGCGAGCTAGAGAGGGAGGCGGCCTACGTGAGAGAGGGGAGAGGGGGAGGAGCTCACCGGGTGGGCGCACGAAGGCCCGGCGAGTAACAGGAGGGCAGTGGCGGTGGTCGGAGTCGAAAGCGGCGGCGACGATGGTCCAGGAGGAAGACGGATCCGGTGCTAGGGTGGCTCCCGCCTTGAGGTTGTTGGCGCAGATGAAGCAGCAGACGGCTGCGGGGCTCGTGGACACATCGGGGTGGCGAGGAGGGCCCGGTGGCCGCGGTGGCGCAGCAATGCGGCGGCGATAGTGCGTCGGGGCGAGGTGGATCTGGAGAAGGGGGCGAGGCCAGAGGGAGAGAGGGGAGAGGAGGCGTCCAGGGGGAGTGAGTGGGTGTGGGGAGCCCGAGGGGTCGAGGGGATGTCGCCCTTATCCCTTCCCCGACGGGGACGGCGACAGGGTTCGGTGGCGACCAGCGAGCACGGTCGCTGGGTCGGGTGAACAGAGAGGAGGGAGGCGACCGGGGGAGGTGGACTGCTGGGTTGGGCCGCCCAGATGACAAAGGCCAGGGGGGTTAGGGGGGGTTCTTTTTCTTTTACCTCTGCTCTTTTCTTTTTACAGAAAAAGCATGGTAATATTTGGGCTGCCAAAAGGATTTTGTAAAATGTGGGACTTGGCCACATAATTACATTGCAATAGTTAGCACTGCCACAAAAAGGCTGTGAGGCTTTTGAAATAGTTTGAAATTTTTATAAAGTAAAAAGGCATTTAAACTATTGTTTTAGCCACTGCTTTAATTGCTTTAGGCCATTTAAACACCTTGCAAAATGTTGGTTCACCACCAATATTAACAAATGACTATTTGCCACAAGATGAACATTTTAGATATCCTATCTGACAAATAAGAGTTTTTGACTTTAGATTCGATTTGAATTTGAATCGGTGATTTGGATCAAGTGAAGATTAGCAACAGTAACAATGATGACAAGGCATGATTGGAAGGGGATTACTGTAGCATGATTCTCGGGGTGTTACAAATCTCCTCCACTACAAGAAATCTCGTCCCGAGATTTAAGGTGATAGAGGCCGGGGTGTCCCGATCTTTCGATGAGATGATAACTATCGATTTGGTGGAGACGACTTTGACGATCCGACTACAAACGTGCACGACGTTGCGCCTTAGCAATCGCTAAACCAACTTCGAGAGGTTATTGACCACGCTGGAGCACGATCAACCTGACCACGAAAGTCTATTCCTGCAAGCAATCGAAGAACGAGCAAGAATATGATAAAGCAATCTAAATATTTCAAATATATATGAATTATTGATAATGGTGGGGATCCGTAAGCGGTCTTGGTCTGGTCGTTGGACACAAACGAAGTACACGAAGTTGCAATGGCTAACTTTTAACTAAACAAATCCCCCAAGGAAAAGCTACTAGATAGATCTACTTATATAGGAGCAAAGGGTGGCGGCCAAGGAGGTGGGAGGACGTCCCAAGGCAGCCTAAAACTAAATCTAGGTCGTACAAGGCCAATGGGCCCAAGTGGAGGTGATGTAACACCTTTGGACTTGTAGTTTGACTCGGATTCTGCTGCAGCATCAGATTGTTTCGTCCACAACTCAACGCTCCGGACGAATTTGAAGGTGATTCCAATTGGGTTGGAAAGTACACGAAATCTAGTTTCCAACAAAAAAAGAATCACCCAATTCGGAGTCCGTATGAAAAACTTGTGTGCGTTTTGAGTCAGGTATGTCTGTGCAGTCCGAATCTGAATCCAGAACGTGAGAGACTTGGACTCTATCTTCTCTTGGGCCAAAAGTGACGTGAGAGAACTTTTTGGACAGCAAATAAACATCTCTTTCTTCCTTAATGTGGATTGTACAAATGTCCCATACACCTGCAATTAGACAAAACACAAAAGTGTGTGAAGTATTTTTGTTCTGAATAACATAAATAGATTATTGAATAGTTTGCACTAGAAATCACCTGACAAATATGCATATATGCAATATTTTTGGTCATATCCAAGGTAGTCATGTCCTCATCATCCTCCCCTTCTTGAAAATAAAGCCGTCCTCGGCGTTGCTTAATCTGAAATGTGGCTAACAAAAGAGACAAGGTGTACATGTTGTATATGTATATGTCATCCATTTTTACTTCCCTTGATTTTTGCATCTATGACACATGAATAGATGAGTAACTTGCATAGTTCATAAAATCTAAAGCCAAAAAATTAGCACAAGAAGTAGAAGGCATGAAAATATTGCAACTCAGTTTGCACATATAAGTGAAGCTCTTATTCATTTCAAAAGATTGACAATGTTCATCATTAAACCATCCCAACATTAGTGAATAAACCTTACTTGCATCAAATTTACATGATACAACATGCTTAAATAAGCAAACATGCAATAAGTCATTCAACACAGAATCATCACCAAGATTAGAGGTCATATCAAAATGATTAAACATTGGTTCTTTTGCATCAATAGTTAATTCAATGGGTGCACTCAAAATTGTTGGTATTTCAGTTGTTTGATCACATGGCAAAGTCAAATTATCAACGTAGTCCTCTAAAATAGGTGGTGTGATCAAAGTAGTGGGTAGCTCATCAGATGGTGCATTCAAATTGACAAGGCATTCATCATTCTCATGTTGAGATGGAAGATCAGTACCTTTGTCATTACCTCTTATGATCAACTCAGATGATGTAGCCACTCTCGGGGGCGATGTGTCACATGGTGGAGGTGATGTAGTCCTGACAACAACGGATGTGGTTGTCATAGTATGCCTAGTAGTTGAAGGAACAATCATATCAACTCTTGGAATGTGCACCGTGCGCTTGTTCTCCTTGTGGCCAACACGTCGTTTTATTTCCTGTTCAGCTTTGCAAGCAAGATGAAACAAATGGTCCATAGGATAACACTCTTCATGAATTAGTATCTCTTGAATATCACGGTTTAATCCTCCCCAAAATCTATCCATAAAATCATCTTCACTTTCTTCTAAAGAGGAATGCAACAAGGTAGTTTGTAAATCATCATAATATTTTGTTACAGTGTCACTACCTTGTTTTAAGTGTTGCAACTTCTTAATCATGTCACGAGTATAATAAGCAGGGATGAAAGTATGTCGCATGGCAAGTGTCAAATCATCCCAAGTAGTAGGTATATAATCAGGGTGTAACCGACAATATTCACTCCACCAAACCAAAGCATAACCAGTGAAAGAACCAACCGCAACCTTAACCTTTTTATGTTCATCGAAATTATGGGAAGCAAATATATTTTTTATGTCGAACTCCCATTCAATATATAAAGCAGGTTTAAAACGGCCATTAAATGGTGGTATAGATACATTAACCTGATCATGTGCATTTGGATGTTTGTGCACCTCTCGTGACGGTTGTGGTATTTGCAAAGGTGGTGGCACGTCTCCCGCGATCGACAAAGCCCATGAATTGACTCTGGATCCTGTCATGATTAGTAGAACAAGAAACAAAACCCAAAAATAATGTTCATATAACTACTAGGATGTGGTGGTAAAACGCTCACAGTAAAGCAAATATCAATGTCTTACAAGTTCTTACCATGCAGCAGGCGGTGATCGGCAACCAGCGGTGTCAAGTAACTCCGAATATTGAGTAAAGCGATTGCCAGGCGGTGGACAGCGGAAGAGATAATGATGCAGCGGTGGCGTGACTAATGTGAACAGAACTCGAAACTCTAAACGAACTAGACACTAAGACCAGCAACTTACACGACGATGCAACCGATAATTCAACTATGCAAGCAATGAATAGAAAATTGCAAAGGCTCAGACTGGCTTGGATAAAGGATGAACAGATCTAACTTTTTTTTTGTGTGGCTTTTTCTTGGACAATAGGTAAGAAAATAAATCTAATCTAGGAAAACTGGAAATTCTCACCGAGCAACCTGAAAACTGATACCACTTGATAGAGGCGGGGTGTCCCGATCTTTCGATGAGATGATAACTATCGATTTGGTGGAGACGACTTTGACGATCCGACTACAAACGTGCAACGACGTTGTGCCTTAGCAATCGCTAAACCAACTCCGAGAGGTTATTGACCACGCCGGAGCACGATCAACCTGACCACGAAGGTCTATTCCTGCAAGCAATCGAAGAACAAGCAAGAATATGATAAAAGCAATCTGAATATCGCGAATATGTATGAAGTATTGATAATGGTGGGGATCCGAAAAGTGGTCTTGGTCTGGTCGTTGGACACAAACGAAGTACACGAAGTTGCAATGGCTAACTTTTAACTAAACAAATCCCCATGAAAAGCTACTAGATGGATCTACTTATATAGGAGGAAGGGGTGGCGGCCAAGGAGGTGGGAGGACGTCCCAAGGCAGCCTAAAACTAAATCTAGGTCGTACAAGGCCAATGGGCCCAAGTGGAGGTGATGTAACACCTTTGGACTTGTAGTTTGACTCGGATTCTGCTGCAGCATCAGATTGTTTCGTCCACAACTCAACGCTCCGGACGAATTTGAAGGTGATTCCAATTGGGTTGGAAAGTGCACGAAATCTAGTTTCCAACAAAAAAAGAATCACCCAATTCGGAGTCCGTATGAAAACTTGTGTGCGTTTTGAGTCAGGTATGTCTGTGCAGTCCGAATCTGAATCCAGAACGTGAGAGACTTGGACTCTATCTTCTCTTGGGCCAAAAGTGACGTGAGAGAACTTTTTGGACAGCAAATAAACATCTCTTTCTTCCTTATCTTCATATGTGGATTGTACAAATGTCCCATACACCTGCAATTAGACAAAACACAAAAGTGTGTGAAGTATTTTTGTTCTGGGTAACATAAATAGATTATTGAATAGTTTGCACTAGAAATCACCTGACAAATATGCATATATGCAATATTTTTGGTCATATCCAAGGTAGTCATGTCCTCATCATCCTCCCCTTCTTGAAAATAAAGCCGTCCTCGGCGTTGCTTAATCTGAAATGTGGCTAACAAAAGAGACAAGGTGTACATGTTGTATATGTATATGTCATCCATTTTTACTTCCCTTGATTTTTGCATATATGACACATGAATAGATGAGTAACTTGCATAGTTCATAAAATCTAAAGCCAAAAAATTAGCACAAGAAGTAGAAGGCATGAAATTATTGCAACTCAGTTTGCACATATAAGTGAAGCTCTTATTCATTTCAAAAGATTGACAATGTTCATCATTAAACCATCCCAACATTGGTGAATAAACCTTACTTGCATCAAATTTACATGCTACAACATGCTTAAATAAGCAAACATGCAATAAGTCATTCAACACAGAATCATCACCAAGATTAGAGGTCATATCAAAATGATTAAACATTGGTTCTTTTGCATCAATAGTTAATTCAATGGGTGCACTCAAAATTGTTGGTATTTCAGTTGTTTGATCACATGGCAAAGTCAAATTATCAACGTAGTCCTCTAAAATAGGTGGTGTGATCAAAGTAGTGGGTAGCTCATTAGATGGTGCATTCAAATTGACAAGGCATTCATCATTCTCATGTAGAGATGGAAGATCAGTACCTTTGTCATTACCTCTTGTGATCAACTCAGATGATGTAGCCACTCTCGGGGGCGATGTGTCACATGGTGGAGGTGATGTAGTCCTGACAACAACGGATGTGGTTGTCATAGTATGCCTAGTAGTTGAAGGAACAATCATATCAACTCTTGGAATGTGCACCGTGCGCTTGTTCTCCTCGTGGCCAACACGTCGTTTTATTTCCTGTTCAGCTTTGCAAGCAAGATGAAACAAATGGTCCATAGGATAACACTCTTCATGAATTAGTATCTCTTGAATATCACGGTTTAATCCTCCCCAAAATCTATCCATAAAATCATCTTCACTTTCTTCTAAAGAGGAATGCAACAAGGTAGTTTGTAAATCATCATAATATTTTGTTACAGTTTCACTACCTTGTTTTAAGTGTTGCAACTTCTTAATCATGTCACGAGCATAATAAGCAGGGACGAAAGTATGTCGCTTGGCAAGTTTCAAATCATCCCAAGTAGTAGGTATATAATCAGGGTGTAACCGACAATATTCACTCCGCCAAACCAAAGCATAACTAGTGAAAGAACCAACCGCAACCTTAACCTTTTTATGTTCATTGAAATTATGGGAAGCAAATATATTTTTTATGTCGAACTCCCATTCAATATATAAAGCAGGTTTAAAACGGCCATTAAATGGTGGTATAGATACATTAACCTAATCACGTGCATTTGGATGTTTGTGCACCTCTCGTGACGGTTGTGGTATTTGCAAAGGTGGTGGCACGTCTCCCGCGATCGACAAAGCCCATGAATTGACTCTGGATCCTGTCATGATTAGTAGAACAAGAAACAAAATCCAAAAATAATGTTTCTATAACTACTAGGATGTGGTGGTAAAACGCTCACAGTAAAGCAAATATCAATGTCTTACAAGTTCTTACCATGCAGCAGGCGGTGATCGGCAACCAACGGTGTCAAGTAACTTCGAATATTGAGTAAAGCGATTGCCAGGGGAGCGTACGTATGCACGGTGTAGAAATATGTGGAGCTGGGTTGGCAATATATGGTAGCAAAAGATTAGCAATAATCAATTCAAAGATGCAATGTTGAATAAACGCTCAAACGACGGTACTGTGCTGGTCCTAGGCTAGACCGGACTAGAGACGCGAGCCTAGAACACTAATGAGGTCACGGCGTAGCACAACTAGCATCAATGAAGGATACTAAGTAGCTCTTGACAGCAAGATATAAGTGAAGATCACAACGGCAGTGAAGATAATGATGAAAAACAACTGCCAAGCAGGATATACAACAACTCTCTCTCCAACTTTCCTCTTGAAAAGTTTGAGACAATTTTCTGATAAATTCTTTCAAAGAATGCTACTAACTCAAGCTTTCCAATGCAAAAAGAATCACTCAATTCCGAGTTGATATGAGGAGTCAAAGAATTCTAAAACTGGCCTGAAAAATTGGAACAAGTTGTGTTCACGAACTTCGGAGGGCAAAAAGACCTATTTAGAAGCCGATTTTGAGGTGTCGAATATTGAACTAGCTTCTGCAACTATTTAGATGCGGCTCGTCGCTATCTTCAATTTGAGTACTCACGGAGCCAAAACTGACTTTGTATGAGGAAGATACACCTGTTTTACTGAACAGTGCGCAAAACAGATTCCAATCCGAATTCAGGTACGAGATTGATTCTAGATATATCCAATTTTTTTTCTTCTCTCTTTTTTTTTCTCACGCCTTTTTTTCCTTTTTCTTCTCCCTCTTTTTCTTTTTTTTTCTTTCCTTTTTTCTCTCTTTTTTTTTCTTTATCTTCTTTTTCTCCCTCTTTCCAAGACAAACTAGATAAGATGCAGATTCGATCAGGCGAAGATGTGAGTGACCTCAACTATGATTATGACAATTAATAGTGCGTAGCACATGGTGGAAATTGGTGGATGGGATGGTGGACAGCGGATGGGATAATGATGCAGCGGCTGCGTGACTAATGTGAACAGAACTCGAAACTCTAAAGGAACTAGACACTAAGACCAGCAACTCCACACGGCGATGCAACCGATAATTCAATAATGCAAACAATGAAAAGAAAATTGCAAAGGCTCAGTCTGGCTAGGACAAAGGATGAATAGATCTAACTTTTGTTTTGTGGCTTTTTCTTGGACAATAGGTAAGAAAATAAATCTAATATAGGAAAAACTGTGATAGAGGCAAAGGTGTCCCGTCTTTCGATGAGATGGTGGATTTCGCTTTGGTGGAAGTCGACTTTGACGATCCGACTAAGAACGTGCGAGGACGTCGCGCCTTAGCAATCGCTAAACCAACTCCGAGAGGTTATTGACCACGCCGGAGCACGATCAACCTGACCACGAAGGTCTGTTTCCTGCGAGCAAACGAAGAACAAGCAAGAAATTGAGATTGCAATCTGGATATTGCGAATATAAGATGAAAGCTTTATTGATCAAGGTGGGGTTCTGTGACGCCTTTGTCTGGTCGTTGAACACAAACGAAGTACGCGAAGTTGCAGCTATGGCGAACTTTTAATCTAAACAAAACCCAAAGTCTAAACGATGCCCTAAGGGCTGTATATATGGAGGAAGAGGGGGGAATTTCGTGGCCCTTGGTGGAGGGGTCCGAAATCAACCCTATCTCTTGTTTCCCCACACATACGGACTCTAAAAATAGCCTATACTTATGTATTTCGAAATTACATGGGCCTGGCCCAATAATAAGCTGATGCAGCACCTAAAATAGCCTCGGGACGAAATTTATGAAGTGGCATCTTGTATATTTCGTCCAAGGCTTCATGCACCCATTATGGTGGCTTCAAAGTCCTGAAATCATCACTTGTAACTCCGTTCTTGTTCCCCTTGCGCATGCCATCATCTCCATGCTTGTTCTTGCTCCAATGTTCATCCTTCTCCAAGCTAGGCCCTTCATTTGTAAGCAAAACAAATGTATCCAATTTAGGCAGCATCATATTCTCATGAACATTAAAATCATTACCAAGAAACGAAAGTACCTGGTAATTTAGTTGGCGTGCACGAGCTCTAGTAATTGGTCCAGTATGTATAGCAGCAGGGGTTGTGGGTGTAACAATTGTATTGATGTCCTCATCATCCTCCCCTTCTTGAAATGAAGTCGTCCTCGACGGAAGTTCATCTTCCTCACCCAAATAAGGCTTCAAATCTGCAATGTTAAAAGTGGGACTAACTCCAAAATCTGCAGGCAGCTCAAGTTTATATGCATTATCATTTATTTTCTCTAACACCTTAAAGGGACCATCAGCACGTGGCATTAACTTTGATTTGCGCAAATCAGGAAATCTATCCTTACGCAAATGTAACCAAACAAGATCTCCAGGTGCAAACACAACATGTTTTCTACCCTTATCTCCAGCAAGTTTATATTTAGCATTCATACGCTCAATGTTTTCCTTAGTTAACTCATGCATTTTTTAAATCAATTCAGCACGTTGTTTAGCATCAAAATTAACCTTCTCCGAAGATGGAAGAGGCAACAAATCAATAGGTGCACGAGGTAGGAAACCATACACAACTTCAAAAGGGCACATCTTAGTAGTAGAATGCAATGAACGATTATAAGCAAATTCAATATGAGGCAAGCATTCCTCCCACATTTTCTTATTATTCTTCAAAACAACCCTAAGCATAGTAGACAACGTTCTATTGACTACTTCAGTTTGTCCATCAGTTTGGGGGTGACAAGTAGTACTAAAAAGCAGTTTAGTCCCCAACTTAGCCCATAAACATCTCCAAAAGTGGCTAAGAAATTTAGTATCACGATCTGAAACAATAGTATTTGGCACACCATGCAAGCGAATAATTTCACAAAAGAACAAATCAGCAACATTAACAGCATCATCGCTTTTATGACATGGTATAAAGTGTGCCATTTTCGAGAATCTATCCACGACAACAAATATGCTATCCCTCCCCTTCTTTGTTCGAGGTAAACCTAAAACAAAGTCCATAGATATATCCTCCCAAGGAACACTAGGTACAGGCAAAGGCATATATAAACCATGAGGATTGAGTCGTGACTTAGCTTTTTGACATGTAGTGCATCGAGCAATAAAATGCTCAACATCCCGTCTCATCTTTGGCCAAAAGAAATGTGTAGCAAGTACGTCCTCCGTCTTCTTCACGCCAAAGTGTCCCATTAATCCTCCTCCATGCGCCTCCTGCAACAACAAAAGACGAACGGAGCTAGCTGGAATGCATAGCTTGTTAGCACGAAACACAAATCCATCGTTAACGACAAACTTGTTCCACATTCTTCCTTCTTTACAATTCTGCATTACATCTTTAAAATCAGCATCATGCACATATTGATCTTTGATGGTCTCCCAACCAAATATTTTGAAGTCAAGTTGTCAAAGCATAGTATAGCGGCGAGACAATGCATCAGCAATAACATTTTCTTTTCCCTTCTTGTGTTTAATGACATAAGGGAAAGTCTCAATGAATTCAACCCATTTAGCATGTCTACGATTCAGTTTAGCTTGACTTTTAATATGTTTCAAAGATTCATGATCAGAATGTATAACAAATTCTTTGGGCCATAAATAATGTTGCCATGTTTCTAAAGTCCGAACAAGAGCATATAATTCTTTATCATAAGTAGAATAATTCAGACTAGGCCCACTCAATTTTTCAGAAAAGTATGCAGCAGGTTTGCCATCTTGTAATAACACACCTCCTAATCCAATTCCACTAGCATCACATTCAAGCTCAAAAGTCTTATTAAAATCAGGAAGTTGGAGTAAAGGAGCATGTGTCAACTTATCTTTCAATACCGTGAAGGCTTCTTCCTGTGCGGTACCCCAAACAAAAGGCACATCCTTCTTTGTAAGCTCATTGAGAGGTGCAGCAATGGTGCTGAAATCTCTCACAAAACGCCTATAGAATCCAGCGAGGCCAAGAAAACTCCTCACTCGTGTGACCGTTTTGGGCTGCGGCCAACTCTCAATAGCTTCAATCTTGGCTTTGTCAACTTCAATTCCCTGTGGAGTAACAACATAGCCAAGAAAAGATACTCGGTCGGTGCAAAAGGTGCACTTCCCAAGGTTACCAAACAAACGTGCATCACGTAGAGCAATAAAAACAGCACGTAAATGTTCCAAATGTTCTTCCAAAGATCTGCTATAAATCAGTATGTCATCAAAGTAAACTACCACAAATCGTCCAATGAAAGCACGTAAAACTTCGTTTATTAATCTCATGAAAGTACTAGGTGCATTAGTTAACCCAAAAGGCATGACTAACCACTCGTATAATCCAAACTTAGTTTTAAATGCTGTTTTCCATTCATCTCCCAATTTCATACGAATTTGATGGTAGCCACTATGCAAATCAACTTTGGAGAATATTGTAGAGCCACTCAATTCATCAAGCATATCATCTAGCCTAGGAATAGGATGACGATAACGAATAGTAATATTATTAATGCCTCTACAATCAACACACATACGTGATGTACCATCCTTTTTCGGCACTAGAATAATAGGAACAGCACAAGGACTAAGGGACTCGCGTATATAACCTTTGTCGAGAAGCTCTTGTACTTGGCGCATAATCTCCTTCGTCTCCTCTGGATTGGTACGGTATGGTGCACGGTTTGGCAGTGAAGCACCGGGAATTAAGTCAATCTGATGCTCAATCCCTCGAATAGGCGGTAATTCCGGTGGCACGTCTTGTGGAAAGACGTCAGCGAACTCCTGCAAAATGTTAGTGACAGCAGAAGGCAAAGAGGAAGGCACGTCCTCGAATGAAAATAATGCCTCTTTGCACACAAAAGCATAGCAAACAGATTTGCTGAAATCTAGCTCATCAATATCAGATTTGGTGGCAAATAAACATGCACTTTTCAATTTAATTTCAGAAGCAACACTAGATGGTTTATTATTAGGCTTCATTTGTTGCTCAAATTCTTTTGCCACAATCTGATTTCCACTCTTATTCGTCTCCTGTTTTGCTTTATTAGCTCTATTAATATCATCTTTCAAAATGGAATCAGGAGTCATAGGAAGCAAAGTAATATTTTTATCCTTATGAACAAGAGTATAGTGATTGTTTCTACCATGGTGTACAGAATTTTTATCAAATTGCCATGGTCTACCAAGTAATAAGGAACATGCTTGCATAGGTACCACATCACAATCAACATAATCAGCATATGTAGAGATACTAAAATGCACACGAACAGTACGTGTTACCTTAACCTTGCCGCTGTTGTTGAACCATTGGATGTAGTAAGGATGTGGATGTGGTCTTGTGGTGAGAGAAAGCTTCTCCACCATCTCCATGCTAGCCAAGTTGTTGCAGCTCCCTCCGTCTATTATGACGCGCACAGAACGTTCTTTCACAACTCCCTTGGTATGGAACAAATTGTGCCTCTGATTTTGCTCAGCTTGTGTGACCTGCACACTCAAAACACGTTGAGCAACTAAACATTCATACCTGTCAGCGTCTTCAGGAGCCATGTATTGCGTCTCATGATCAGAATCATCTCCACCATGTTCTTCACGTGTAATAAGAGCCAAAGTCTCCTCATCATAGTCACTAGCGGACTCATATCCACCATCCGCGGTAGCAATCATCACACGCGGAGATTTGCATTCTCTCGCATAATGACCTCCTCCCTTACAACGACGACAAATAATATCACTTGTGTGCCCAGTTGATGCCATGGAAGAAGAAGAACGCTGTGCAGGCCCCGCAGGTGCGCTCTTGGCAGATAATGGTGGTTGTGCCTGTTTTCTTGTATCACGGCTGGAGGTGGCACCTGATGGAGGTGCTGGTGCAGTTGAAGTAGAAGATGCACGTGGTGTCCATGATGAAGGTCGGCCTGCAGAAAAGTTAGTTCGCCCCAATGCTTGTCGATCCTGCACTTCACGTTCAGCTTTACAAGCAAGATGGAATAAACGAGTGATATTAGTATACTCCTTATAGTCTAGAATGGTCTGAATCTCTCTATTTAATCCACCCAGAAAACGTGCAAGCATAGCTTCATTCTCCTCAACAATACCACATCTAATCATGCCAGTTTGTAATTCCTGATAATATTCTTCTACAGAATTTTTTCCTTGTCTTAAACGCTGCAATTTTTGAAGCAATTCACGTTGATAATATGGTGGAACCCAACGCGTATGCATAGCAGTTTTTAAAGCAGCCCAAGTAGTTGGAATAGGATATAATCTACAATGTTCAGACCACCATACACATGCAAAACTAGTGAAAGCACAAACAGCAGCAACAACTCGTCTCTCCTCAGGATATTGTAAACATGTAAATCGTTGTTCAGTTTCTAACTCCCAAGTAAGATATATATCAGGAACATATCTACCCTCAAATGGTGGAATATTCAATTTCAGTTTAGGAATATGGACATCATCTCGTACCTGAGGTGGTGGTGCAGGCCTACCATTACGAATATATACCTGAGGTCGACCTGCTGGTGGTGGTGCTGGTGGCTGCTCGTAGATCTGATTTTGATCAACCTCATCCTCATAATCGCCCGCATACTCATCATCCTCCTGGGTACCAGCAACAGCAGTAGCAGGAGCCACAGAAGTATCAACAGCAGCACCAACAGTTTGGCCAAACGCAAGAGGAACACGGCTCGCTCGGCGAAGGTCTATTTCGCGACGTGGAGGTAGTCGTTGTTGTTGTTGTTGTTGTTGGAGAGGTGCGTTAGGTGCAGCGGGTGGTGGTGGTGGAAGACGCGCGAGCAATTCATTAAATCTGTTATCGAGCTTTGTTTCGAACGTCTTCTCAAGGCCAGTGATCTTCTCCATGGCCTCTTCAAAATTGTTCAGCACATCTTGCACCTGTTCAGTCATCATTTGCTGAAACTTATCATGAAGCTCCTTGTTCGATAAATTCTCCCAGTCAATCTCGTCGGCTTGTGATCCTGGCATGGTGAGCAGCAATAGAAACACACAAGAATATGATCCTACAGACTACGAACAAGTGGTGGTGGTGGGTGTCACAAATCCGTCAAGCAAAACTCAAATTCTTACCAGTTCTTACCCAGCAACAGGCGGTGATCGGCAACCGTTGTAGTCAAAACTCTCAAAGCATGGATAGAGCGATTACCAGGGAGAGTCAAACGCACGACGTAGATGTATGTGGAGCTGGGAAGGCTTATACTATGGTAGCAAAAAGGGTCAGCAATAATCAATTCAGAGATGCAAAGTTGAATAAACGCTCAACGACGGTACTGTGCTGGTCCTAGGCTAGACTGTGCTAGAGACGCGAGCCTAGAACACCAACAAAATCACGGCGCGACACGTAAACAAGGGAAAAGCACACTCTGAATTTTTTTTTTTCGCTCTCTTTTTTTTTTGCGCTCTTTTTTTTTTGCGCTGCTTTTTTTTTGCGAAAAATCACTATAATGGCGAGTGTCTCAAAACTCTTCCTAGCTCAAACTGACAGGATGGGCACGAAATTTTTCGACCAATTTTTTTTTTTCGACTGCCCGGACCCAAAAACTGGAAACGGGTCAAAAAAAACTTCCTATAATGGCACCTGTCTCAAAACACTCAGAAACACCTAAAAATAGGATAGCCAGAAATTTTTTCGAAAAATGCGTTTTCGAAAAATTTTGGGCCTAAACGGAGCGTGGCTACCCGACTCTTTTTTTTTCGAAACCTACTCCGGCAAGGAAACACGAATCGGAATCTAGATGGATCTCGAAAACAACCCTAATAAGCAAGGAACTCGGATTGGTGGTGGATATATGGTGGTGGTATATGGCAGCGGTGGTGGTAGCGGTGGTAGTATATGGATATGGATCGGTGGTGGTATATGGACACGGATTGGTGGTGGTATATGGATACGGCTTCGGAGCGGTGGTGGTAGATGGCAGGGGCGATGATGATGGTGCGGCGGCGGCGTGACAACTTATGACCAGAACTCGAAACTCTAAAAGACTAGACTCTAAGACCAGCAACTAGACACGACGATGCAACCGCAAATTCAACAAAGCAAAACCCTAAAAAGATTATGCAAAGGCTCAGATTGGTTCGGATATGATGAACTAACCCTAATTTTTTTTTGTGGCTTTTTTCGTGGACTGTAGGTATGAAGAACAGACTCGATCTAAACTACGAAAAACTGTAAAATCTCACCGAGCAACCTGGAAATCTGATACCACTTGATAGAGGCAAAGGTGTCCCGTCTTTCGATGAGATGGTGGATTTTGCTTTGGTGGAAGTCGACTTTGACGATCCGACTACGAACGTGCGAGGACGTCGCGCCTTAGCAATCGCTAAACCAACTCCGAGAGGTTATTGACCACGCCGGAGCACGACCAACCTGACCACGAGGGTCTGTTTCCTGCGAGCAAACGAAGAACAAGCAAGAAATTGAGATTGCAATCTGGATATTGCGAATATAAGATGAAAGCTTTATTGATCAAGGTGGGGTTCTGTGACGCCTTTGTCTGGTCGTTGAACACAAACGAAGTACGCGAAGTTGCAGCTATGGCGAACTTTTAATCTAAACAAAACCCAAAGTCTAAACGATGCCCTAAGGGCTGTATATATGGAGGAAGAGGGGGGAATTTCGTGGCCCTTGGTGGAGGGGTCCGAAATCAACCCTATCTCTTGTTTCCCCACACATACGGACTCTAAAAATAGCCTATAATTATGTATTTCGAAATTACATGGGCCTGGCCCAATAATAAGGTGACGCAGCACCTAAAATAGCCTCGGGACGAAATTTATGAAGTGGCATCTTGTATATTTCGTCCAAGGCTTCATGCACCCATTATGGTGGCTTCAAAGTCCTGAAATCATCACTTGTAACTCCGTTCTTGTTCTCCTTGCGCATGCCATCATCTCCATGCTTGTTCTTGCTCCAATGTTCATCCTTCTCCAAGCTAGGCCCTTCATTTGTAAGCAAAACAAATGTATCCAATTTAGGCAGCATCATATTCTCATGAACATTAAAATCATTACCAAGAAACGAAAGTACCTGGTAATTTAGTTGGCGTGCACGAGCTCTAGTAATTGGTCCAGTATGTATAGCAGCAGGGGCTGTGGGTGTAACAATTGTATTGATGTCCTCATCAAACTGGAAATTCTCACCGAGCAACTTGGCTCTGATACCACTTGATAGAGGCCAGGGTGTCCCGATCTTTCGATGAGATGATAACTATCGATTTGGTGGAGACGACTTTGACGATCCGACTACAAACGTGCACGACGTTGCGCCTTAGCAATCGCTAAACCAACTCCGAGAGGTTATTGACCACGCTGGAGCACGATCAACCTGACCACGAAAGTCTATTCCTGCAAGCAATCGAAGAACGAGCAAGAATATGATAAAGCAATCTGAATATTGCGAATATATATGAATTATTGATAATGATGGGGATCCGTAAGCGGTCTTGGTCTGGTCGTTGGACACAAACGAAGTACACGAAGTTGCAATGGCTAACTTTTAACTAAACAAATCCCCCAAGGAAAAGCTACTAGATGGATCTACTTATATAGGAGCAAGGGGTGGCGGCCAAGGAGGTGGGAGGACGTCCCAAGGCAGCCTAAAACTAAATCTAGGTCGTACAAGGCCAATGGGCCCAGGTGGAGGTGATGTAACACCTTTGGACTTGTAGTTTGAGTCGGATTCTGCTGCAGCATCAGATTGTTTCGTCCACAACTCAACGCTCCGGACGAATTTGAAGGTGATTCCAATTGGGTTGGAAAGTGCACGAAATCTAGTTTCCAACAAAAAAAGAATCACCCAATTCGGAGTCCGTATGAAAAACTTGTGTGCGTTTTGAGTCAGGTATGTCTGTGCAGTCCGAATCTGAATCCAGAACGTGAGAGACTTGGACTCTATCTTCTCTTGGGCCAAAAGTGACGTGAGAGAACTTTTTGGACAGCAAATAAACATCTCTTTCTTCCTTATCTTCATATGTGGATTGTACAAATGTCCCATACACCTGCAATTAGACAAAACACAAAAGTGTGTGAAGTATTTTTGTTCTGGATAACATAAATAGATTATTGAATAGTTTGCACTAGAAATCACCTGACAAATATGCATATATGCAATATTTTTGGTCATATCCAAGGTAGTCATGTCCTCATCATCCTCCCCTTCTTGAAAATAAAGCTGTCCTCGGCGTTGCTTAATCTGAAATGTGGCTAACAAAAGAGACAAGGTGTACATGTTGTATATGTATATGTCATCCATTTTTACTTCCCTTGAGTAACTTGCATAGTTCATAAAATCTAAAGCCAAAAAATTAGCACAAGAAGTAGAAGGCATGAAAATATTGCAACTCAGTTTGCACATATAAGTGAAGCTCTTATTCACTTCAAAAGATTGGCAATGTTCATCATTAAACCATCCTAACTTCGATGAATAAACCTTACTTGCATCAAATTTACATGCTACAACATGCTTAAATAAGCAAACATGCCATAAGTCATTGGACACAGAATCATCATCAAGTTTAGAGGTCATATCAAAATGATTAAACATTGGTTCTTTTGCATCAACAATTAATTCAATGGGTGCACTCAAAATTGTTGATATTTCAGTTGTTTGATCACATGACGCATTCATGACAGTAACAAGAGTCTCTAAAATAGGTGGTGTGCTCAAATCAACAGGTAACTCAACACATGATGCATTCAAGTTAACTAGGCATGCTTCATTCTCATGTGAAGTTATATCATCAAGACCTTTACTGTTACCTCGCAGAGATGTAGCTGATGTAGGTACGGACGTTGACAATGTACCATACTCTTGAGATGATATCGCGCTCACAATCCGAGGTGGGGCTGCTCTAGTAGGTGCAATAGTGGAGTAACCAACCGGCGGTGGTGAGCATGAACTGGAATAGTAGTTGTTGTAGTCACCCAATGCATCCTCCTGTATTTGTCTCTCAAAGGTACAAGCACGGACATACATACTAGTAATGCAACGAGGAATATACTGAAATCTTGCCTGAATATTATGGTTCAAACCACCAAAAAATCTATTCATTGTATCATCCTTAGATTCTTCTATGTCACAATGGTGCATATAAGATTTGAACTCTTGGTAGTAAGCATGAACAGTGTTACTGCCTTGTTTTAATTGCTCCAATTTGCGACACAATTCACGACGATAGTAAGGAGGAAAAAATTGTTGTCTCATTACAGCTTTCAAAACTTTCCAAGTTGTGGGTTGGTTATCAATGTTTTTCTTACAATGTACACTCCACCAAACAGAAGCAAAACCAGTAAATGTTCTAATGGTAGCTCGTACTCTCTCAAGTTCAGAAAAATCATGGTGACTAAAAACTTGTTCTACTTCAAGCTCCCAAGCTAGATAAATAGCAGGATTAAATCTACCCTCAAATGATGGTAAAGAGATAACCTGACCATATGCTTGTGTGTGTTGTCCCAACTCTCGTGATGGTGAAGATGTGTCCGTCATCCAAGAACTTCTATCTCTGGAACCTGTCATGATTAGTAGAAACAAGAACCAAAATTCGAGAATAATGTTCCTATGAACTACTAGGATGTGGTTGTAAAGTGCTCACAGTAAAGCAAATATCAATATCTTACAAGTTCTTACCATGTGGCAGGTGGTGACAGGCAACCAGCGGTGTCAAATAACTCCGAAGATTGTGTAAAACGATTGCCAGAGGAACATACGTATACACGGTGTAGAAACATGTGGAGCTGGGTTGGCTATATATGGTAGCAAAAGATTAGCAATAATCAATTCAAAGATGCAATGTTGAATAAACGCTCAACGACGGTACTGTGCTGGTCCTAGGCTAGACCGTACTAGAGACGCGAGCCTAGAACACTAATGAGGTCACGGCGTAGCACAACTAGCATCAATGAATGATACTAAGTAGCTCTTGACAGCAAGATATAAGTGAAGATCACAACGGCAGTGAAGATAATGATGAAAAACAACTGCCAAGCAGGATATACAACAACTCTCTCTCCAACTTTCCTCTTGAAAAGTTTGAGACAATTTTCTGATAAACTCTTTCAAACAATGCTACTAACTCAAGCTTTCCAATGCAAAAAGAATCACTCAATTCCGAGTTGATATGAGGAGTCAAAGAATTCTAAAACTGGCCTGAAAAATTGGAACAACCTGTGTTCATGAACTTCGGAGGGCAAAAAGACATATTTAGAAGCCGATTTTGAGGTATCAAATATTGAACTAGATTCTGCAACTATTTAGATGCGTCTCATCGCTAGCTTCAATTTGAGTACTCACGGAGCCAAAACGGACTTCGTATGAGGAAGATACACCTGTTTTACTGAACAGTGCGCAAAACAGATTCCAATCCGAATTCAGGTACGAGATTGATTCTAGATAGATCCAATTTTTTTTCTGCTCTCTTTTTTTTCTCACGCTTTTTTTTTCTTTTTCTTCTCTCTCTTTTTCTTTTTTTTTCCTTTTTTCTCTTTTTTTTCTCTATCTTCTTTTTTTTTTCTTTCCAAGACAAACTAGATAAGATGCAGATTGGATCAGGCGAAGATGTGAATAACCTCAACTATGATTATGACAATGAACAGTGCGTAGCATGTGGTGGAAATTAATAGATGGGATGGTGGACAGCGGAAGGGATAATGATGCGGCGGCGGCGTGACTAATGTGAACAGAACTCGAAACTCTAAAGGAACTAGACGCTAAGACCAGCAACTGACACGACGATGCAACCGATAATTCAACTATGCAAGCAATGAATAGAAAATTGCAAAGGCTCAGACTGGCTTGGATAAAGGATGAACAGATCTAACTTTTTTTGTGTGGCTTTTTCTTGGACAATAGGTAAGAAAATAAATCTAATCTAGGAAAACTGGAAATTCTCACCGAGCAACCTGAAAATGGATACCACTTGATAGAGGCGGGGTGTCCCGATCTTTCGATGAGATGATAACTATCGATTTGGTGGAGACGACTTTGACGATCCGACTACAAACGTGCACGACGTTGCGCCTTAGCAATCGCTAAACCAATCTCCTGAGGTTACTGACGATGCCGGAAGCACGGTCAGCCTGACCACGAAGGTCTATTCCTGCAAGCAATCGAAGAACAAGCAAGAATATGATAAAAGCAATCTAAATATTGCGAGTATATATGAAGTATTGATAAAGGTGGGGATCCGTAAGCGGTCTTGGTCTGGTCGTTGGACACAAACGAAGTACACGAAGTTGCAATGGCTAACTTTTAACTAAACAAATCCCCAGGAAAAGCTACTAGATGGATCTACTTATATAGGAGCAAGGGGTGGCGGCCAAGGAGGTGGGAGGACGTCCCAAGGCAGCCTAAAACTAAATCTAGGTCGTACAAGGCCAATGGGCCCAAGTGGAGGTGATGTAACACCTTTGGACTTGTAGTTTGAGTCGGATTCTGCTGCAGCATCAGATTGTTTCATCCACAACTCAACGCTCCGGACGAATTTGAAGGTGATTCCAATTGGGTTGGAAAGTGCACGAAATCTAGTTTCCAACAAAAAAAGAATCACCCAATTCGGAGTCCGTATGAAAAACTTGTGTGCGTTTTGAGTCAGGTATGTCTGTGCAGTCCGAATCTGAATCCAGAACGTGAGAGACTTGGACTCTATCTTCTCTTGGGCCAAAAGTGACGTGAGAGAACTTTTTGGACAGCAAATAAACATCTCTTTCTTCCTTATCTTCATATGTGGATTGTACAAATGTCCCATACACCTGCAATTAGACAAAACACAAAAGTGTGTGAAGTATTTTTGTTCTGAATAACATAAATAGATTATTGAATAGTTTGCACTAGAAATCACCTGACAAATATGCATATATGCAATATTTTTGGTCATATCCAAGGTAGTCATGTCCTCATCAGGGTCACTGATGGATCACTGACCAACCTATACTAAGCAGTTTAGGATAAGCAGGTAATGTACAACAGCAGATACAAAAGCAGGCTATGCATCAGAATAGGAGCAAACAATAACAGTAGCAAAATCTAATGCAAGCATGAGAGAATGGAATGGGCGATATCGGGATGATCAAAGGGGGGGGGGCTTGCCTGGTTGCTCTGGCAAGGAGGGGTCATCGCCGACGTAGTCGATCACAGGGGCAGCATCGGTCTTGGGGTCTACCGGAGAGAAGAGGGGGAAGAAACAGTAAATATAAAGCAAACATAGCATCACAAAGCAGAACCTGGCAATATGTTGTGCCGGGAGTGACCTAACGTATGGCTACACGATAAAGGTGAAGGGGGGAATCAACCGGGAATGTTTTCCCGATTCCGGACCTGTGTCAGGTAGATGACCGGAGGGGGAATGTCCCATGTTCAGCATGCTAGGGGCATGTGACAGATGAACGGACCGCATATTCAGATTCCTTGGATTTTTCTGAGCAACTTTCATATAGAAAACATTTTCATCCGAGTTACAAATTATTTTATATGAATTTTCTAAGTTTTAAACATATTATGGAATTATTTATACTAACAGAAAAGGAATATGATGTCAGCATGACGTAGGAGTGACATCAGCAGTCAACAGTCCGGTTGACTGGTCAAAACTGATACGGGGGACCCACCTGTCAGCCTCTGTTACTTAACAGAGCTTATTTTAAACTAAACTAAGGTTAATTAGCTGATGGGCCCCACATGTTAGTGGCTAATTAGCTAAACTAATTACTTTTAATTATAAAAACCATTTTGTTTATTATTTAAGCGGTGGGGCCGGTTCGTCAGTGGCACTGTACCGCCATGTCAGCGTGTTGACTGGGTCAACCCAGTCAACAGGGCCCCTAAGGCCCACTGGCAGTGAGCCAGGGGTCGGGCCCGCCCAGCCACGTCGGCGGCGGCCGGTGTCTCACCGCCGGCGATGCTAGAACGCGGCGGAGCCTGATGAGGACATCAATACAATTGTTACACCCACAACCCCTGCTGCTATACATACTGGACCAATTACTAGAGCTTGTGCACGCCAACTAAATTACCAGGTACTTTCGTTTCTTGGTAATGATTCTAATGTTCATGAGAATATGATGCTGCCTAAATTGGATACATTTGTTTTGCTTACAAATGAAGGGCCTAGCTTGGAGAAGGATGAACATTGGAGCAAGAACAAGCATGGAGATGATGGCATGCGCAAGGGGAACAAGAACGGAGTTACAAGTGATGATTTCAGGACTTTGAAGCCACCATAATGGGTGCATGAAGCCTTGGACGAAATATACAAGATGCCACTTCATAAATTTCGTCCCGAGGCTATTTTAGGTGCTGCGTCACCTTATTATTGGGCCAGGCCCATGTAATTTCGAAATACATAAGTATAGGCTATTTTTAGAGTCCGTATGTGTGGGGAAACAAGAGATAGGGTTGATTTCGGACCCCTCCACCAAGGGCCACGAAATTCCCCCCCTCTTCCTCCATATATACAACCCTTAGGGCATCGTTTAGACTTTGGGTTTTGTTTAGATTAAAAGTTCGCCATAGCTGCAACTTCGCGTACTTCGTTTGTGTTCAACGACCAGACAAAGGCGTCACAGAACCCCATCTTGATCAATAAAGCTTTCATCTTATATTCGCACTATCCAGATTGCAATCTTAGTTTCTTGCTTGTTCTTCGTTTGCTCGCAGGAAACAGACCCTCGTGGTCAGGTTGATCGTGCTCCGGCGTGGTCAATAACCTCTCGGAGTTGGTTTAGCGATTGCTAAGGCGCGACGTCCTCGCACGTTCGTAGTCGGATCGTCAAAGTCGACTTCCACCAAAGCGAAATCCACCATCTCATCGAAAGACGGGACACCTTTGCCTCTATCAGTGTAACAATGCTATTGATGTCCTCATCATCCTCCCCTTCTTGAAATGAAGTCGTCCTCGACGGAAACTCATCTTCCTCACCCAAATAAGGCTTCAAATCTGCAATGTTAAAAGTGGGACTAACCCCAAAATCTGCAGGCAACTCAAGTTTATATGCATTATCATTTATTTTCTCTAACACCTTAAAGGGACCATCAGCACGTGGCATTAGCTTTGATTTGCGCAAATCAGGAAATCTATCCTTATGCAAACGTAACCAAACAAGATCTCCAGGTGCAAACACAACATGTTTTCTACCCTTATCTCCAGCAAGTTTATATTTAGCATTCATATGCTCAATGTTTTCCTTAGTTAACTCATGCATTTTTAAAATCAATTCAGCACGTTGTTTAGCATCAAAATTAACCTTCTCCGAAGTGGAAGAGGCAACAAATCAATAGGTGCATGAGGTAGGAAACCATACACAACTTCAAAAGGGCACATCTTAGTAGTAGAATGCAATGAACGATTATAAGCAAATTCAATATGAGGCAAGCATTCCTCCCACATTTTCTTATTATTCTTCAAAACAGCCCTAAGCATAGTAGACAATGTTCTATTGACTACTTCAGTTTGTCCATCAGTTTGGGGGTGACAAGTAGTACTAAAAAGCAGTTTAGTCCCCAACTTAGCCCATAAACATCTCCAAAAGTGGCTAAGAAATTTAGTATCACGATCTAAAACAATAGTATTTGGCACACCATGCAAGCGAATAATTTCACGAAAGAACAAATCAGCAACATTAACAGCATCATCGCTTTTATGACATGGTATAAAGTGTGCCATTTTCGAGAATCTATCCACGACAACAAATATGCTATCCCTCCCCTTCTTTGTTCGAGGTAAACCTAAAACAAAGTCCATAGATATATCCTCCCAAGGAACACTAGGTACAGGCAAAGGCATATATAAACCATGAGGATTGAGTCGTGAGTTAGCTTTTTGACATGTAGTGCAGCGAGCAATAAAACGCTCAACATCCCGTCTCATCTTTGGCCAAAAGAAATGTGTAGCAAGTACGTCCTCCGTCTTCTTCACGCCAAAGTGTCCCATTAATCCTCCTCCATGCGCCTCCTGCAACAACAAAAGACGAACGGAGCTAGCTGGAATGCATAGCTTGTTAGCACGAAACACAAATCCATCGTTAACAACAAACTTGTTCCACATTCTTCCTTCTTTACAATTATGCATTACATCTTTAAAATCAGCATCATGCACATATTGATCTTTGATGGTCTCCAAACCAAATATTTTGAAGTCAAGTTGTGAAAGCATAGTATAGCGACGAGACAATGCATCAGCAATAACATTTTCTTTTCCCTTCTTGTGTTTAATGACATATGGGAAAGTCTCAATGAATTCAACCCATTTAGCATGTCTACGATTCAGTTTAGCTTGACTTTTAATATGTTTCAAAGATTCATGATCAGAATGTATAACAAATTCTTTGGGCCATAAATAATGTTGCCATGTTTCTAAAGTCCGAACAAGAGCATATAATTCTTTATCATAAGTAGAATAATTCAGACTAGGCCCACTCAATTTTTCAGAAAAGTATGCAACAGGTTTGCCATCTTGTAATAACACACCTCCTAATCCAATTCCACTAGCATCACATTCAAGCTCAAAAGTCTTATTAAAATCAGGAAGTTGGAGTAAAGGAGCATGTGTCAACTTATCTTTCAATACCGTGAAGGCTTCTTCCTGTGCGGTACCCCAAAGAAAAGGCACATCTTTCTTTGTAAGCTCATTGAGAGGTGCAGCAATGGTGCTGAAATCTCTCACAAAACGCCTATAGAATCCAGCGAGGCCAAGAAAACTCCTCACTTGTGTGACCGTGTTGGGCTGCGGCCAACTCTCAATAGCTTCAATCTTGGCTTTATCAACTTCAATTCCCTGTGGAGTAACAACATAGCCAAGAAAAGATACTCGGTCGGTGCAAAAGGTGCACTTCCCAAGGTTACCAAACAAACGTGCATCACGTAGAGCAATAAAAACAGCACGTAAATGTTCCAAATGTTCCTCCAAAGATCTGCTATAAATCAATATGTCATCAAAGTAAACTACCACAAATCGTCCAATGAAAGCACGTAAAACTTCGTTCATTAATCTCATGAAAGTACTAGGTGCATTAGTTAACCCAAAAGGCATGACTAACCACTCATATAATCCAAACTTAGTTTTAAATGCTGTTTTCCATTCATCTCCCAATTTCATACGAATTTGATGGTATCCACTACGTAAATCAACTTTGGAGAATATTGTAGAGCCACTCAATTCATCAAGCATATCATCTAGCCTAGGAATAGGATGACGATAAAGAATAGTAATATTATTAATGCCTCTACAATCAACACACATACGTGATGTACCATCCTTTTTCGGCACTAGAATAATAGGAACAGCACAAGGACTAAGGGATTCGCGTATATAACCTTTGTCGAGAAGCTCTTGTACTTGACGCATAATCTCCTTTGTCTCCTCTGGATTGGTACGGTATGGTGCACGGTTTGGCAGTGAAGCACCGGGAATTAAGTCAATTTGATGCTCAATCCCTCGAATAGGCGGTAATCCCGGTGGCACGTCTTGTGGAAAGACGTCAGCGAACTCCTGCAAAATGTTAGTGACAGCAGGAGGCAAAGAGGAAGGCACGTCCTCGAATGAAAATAATGCCTCTTTGCACACAAAAGCATAGCAAACAGATTTGCTGAAATCTAGCTCATCAATATCAGATTTGGTGGCAAATAAACATGCGCTTTTCAATTTAATTTCAGAAGCAACACTAGATGGTTTATTATTAGGCTTCATTTGTTGCTCAAATTCTTTTGCCACAATCTGATTTTCACTCTTATTCGTCTCCTGTTTTGCTTTATTAGCTCTATTAATATCATCTTTCAAAATGGAATCAGGAGTCATAGGAAGCAAAGTAATATTTTTATCCTTATGAACAAGAGTATAGTGATTGTTTCTACCATGGTGTACAGAATTTTTATCAAATTGCCATGGTCTACCAAGTAATAAGGAACATGCTTGCATAGGTACCACATCACAATCAACATAATCAGCATATGTAGAGATACTAAAATGCACATGAACAGTACGTGTTACCTTAACCTTGCCGCTGTTGTTGAACCATTGGATGTAGTAAGGATGTGGATGTGGTCTTGTGGTGAGAGAAAGCTTCTCCACCATCTCCATGCTAGCCAAGTTGTTGCAGCTCCCTCCGTCTATGATGACGCGCACAGAACGTTCCTTCACAACTCCCTTGGTATGGAACAAATTGTGCCTCTGATTTTTCTCAGCTTGTGTAACCTGCACACTCAAAACACGTTGAGCAACTAAACATTCATACCTGTCAGCGTCTTCAGGAGCCATGTATTGCGTCTCATGATCAGAATCATCTCCACCATGTTCTTCACGTGTAATAAGAGCCAAAGTCTCCTCATCATAGTCACTAGCGGACTCATATCCACCATCCGCGGTAGCAATCATCACACGCGGAGATTTGCATTCTCTCGCATAATGACCTCCTCCCTTACAACGACGACAAATAATATCACTTGTGTGCCCTGTTGATGCCATGGAAGAAGAAGAACGCTGTGCAGGCCCCGCAGGTGCGCTCTTGGCAGATAATGGTGGTTGTGCCTGTTTTCTTGTATCACGGCTGGAGGTGGCACCGGATGGAGGTGCTGGTGCAGTTGAAGTAGAAGATGCACGTGGTGTCCATGATGAAGGTCGGCCTGCAGAAAAGTTAGTTCGCCCCAATGCTTGTCTATCCTGCACTTCACGTTCAGCTTTACAAGCAAGATGGAATAAACGAGTGATATTAGTATACTCCTTATAGTCTAGAATGGTCTGAATCTCTCTATTTAATCCACCAAGAAAACGTGCAAGCATAGCTTCATTCTCCTCAACAATACCACATCTAATCATGCCAGTTTGTAATTCCTGATAATATTCTTCTACAGAATTTTTTCCTTGTCTTAAACGCTGCAATTTTTGAAGCAATTCACGTTGATAATATGGTGGAACCCAACGCGTACGCATAGCAGTTTTCAAAGCAGCCCAAGTAGTTGGAATAGGATATAATCTACAATGTTCAGACCACCATACACATGCAAAACTAGTGAAAGCACAAACGGCAGCAGCAACTCGTCTCTCCTCAGGATATTGTAAACATGTAAATCGTTGTTCAGTTTCTAACTCCCAAGTAAGATATATATCAGCAACATATCTACCCTCAAATGGTGGAATATTCAATTTCAGTTTAGGAATATGGACATCATCTCGTACCTGAGGTGGTGGTGCAGGCCTACCATTACGAATATATACCTGAGGTCGACCTGCTGGTGGTGGTGCTGGTGGCTGCTCGTAGATCTGATTTTGATCAACCTCATCCTCATAATCGCCCGCATACTGATCATCCTCCTGGGTACCAGCAGGAGCAGTAGCAGGAGCCAAAGAAACACCAACAGCAGTACCAGCGGCACCAGAATTTTGTCCTGTCACAATAGGAACACGCTGTGCTCGTCCATACTGATTCGGAAGGGGGCGTAGTTGTTGTTGTTGCAGAGGTGCGACAGGTGCAGCCGGTGGTGGAAGACGCGCAAGCAGTTCATTAAATCTGTTATCGAGCTTTGTTTCGAACGTCTTCTCAAGGCCAGTGATCTTCTCCATGGCCTCTTCAAAATTGTTCAGCACATCTTGTACCTGTTCAGTCATCATTTGCTGAAACTTATCATGAAGCTCCTTGTTCGATAAGTTCTCCCAGTCAATCTCGTCGGCTTGTGATCCTGGCATGGTTAGCAGCAATAGAAACACACAAGAATATGATCCTACAGACTACTAAGAAGTGGTGGTGGTGTATCACAAATCCGTCAAGCAAATCTCAAATTCTTACCAGTTCTTACCCAGCAGCAGGCGGTGATCGGCAACCGTTGTAGTCAAAAACTCTCAAAGCTTGGATAGAGCGATTACCAGGGAGAGTCAAACACACGGCGTAGATATATGTGGAGCTGGGAAGGCTTATAGTATGGTAGCAAAAAGGGTCAGCAATAATCAATTCAGAGATGCAAAGTTGAATAAATGCTCAACGACGGTACTGTGCTGGTCCTAGGCTAGACTGTGCTAGAGACGCGAGCCTAGAACACCAACAAAATCACGGCGTGGCACGTAAACAAGGGAAAAGCACACTCTGAAAAAAAAATTTCGCTCTTTTTTTTTGCGCTCTTTTTTTTCGCTGCTTTTTTTTTGCGAAAAATCACTGTAATGGCGAGTGTCTCAAAACTCTTCCTAGGTCAAACTGATAGGATGGGCACGAAATTTTTTTTCGACCAATTTTTTTTTTTCGACTGCCCGGACCCAAAAACTGGAAACGGGTCAAAAAAAACTTCCTATAATGGCACCTGTCTCAAAACACTCGGAAACACCTAGAAACAGGATAGCCAGAAATTTTTTCGAAAAATGCGTGTTCGAAAAATTTTGGGCCTAAACGGAGCGTGGTTACCCGACTTTTTTTTTTCCGAAACCTACTCCGGCAAGGAAACACGAATCGGAAACTAGATGGATCTCGAAAACAAACCTAATAAGCAAAGAACTCGGATTGGTAGTGGATATATGGTGGTGGTATATGGCAGCGGTGGTGGTAGCGGTGGTAGTATATGGATATGGATCGGTGGTGGTATATGGACACGGATTGGTGGTGGTATATGGATACGGATTCGGAGCGGTGGTGGTAGATGGCAGGGGCGATGATGATGGTGCGGCGGCGGCGTGACAACTTATGACCAGAACTCGAAACTCTAAAAGACTAGACTCTAAGACCAGCAACGAGACCGACGATGCAACCGCAAATTCAACAAAGCAAAACCCTAAAAAGATTATGCAAAGGCTTAGATTGGTTCGGATATGATGAACTAACCCTAATTTTTTTTTGTGCTTTTTCGTGGACTATAGGTATGAAGAACAGACTCGATCTAAACTACGAAAAACTGTAAAATCTCACCGAGCAACCTGGAAATCTTATACCACTTGATAGAGGCAAAGGTGTCCCGTCTTTCGATGAGATGATGGATTTCGCTTTGGTGGAAGTCGACTTTGACGATCCGACTACGAACGTGCAAGGACGTCGCGCCTTAGCAATCGCTAAACCAACTCCGAGAGGTTATTGACCACGCCGGAGCACGATCAACCTGACCACGAGGGTCTGTTTCCTGCGAGCAAACGAAGAACAAGCAAGAAACTAAGATTGCAATCTGGATATTGCGAATATAAGATGAAAGCTTTATTGATCAAGGTGGGGTTCTGTGACGCCTTTGTCTGGTCGTTGAACACAAACGAAGTACGCGAAGTTGCAGCTATGGCGAACTTTTAATCTAAACAAAACCCCAAGTCTAAACGATGCCCTAAGGGCTGTATATATGGAGGAAGAGGGGGAAATTTCGTGGCCCTTGGTGGAGGGGTCCGAAATCAACCCTATCTCTTGTTTCCCCACACATACGGACTCTAAAAATAGCCTATACTTATGTATTTCGAAATTACATGGGCCTGGCCCAATAATAAGGTGACGCAGCACCTAAAATAGTCTTGGGACGAAATTTATGAAGTGGCATCTTGTATATTTCGTCCAAGGCTTCATGCACCCATTATGGTGGCTTCAAAGTCCTGAAATCATCACTTGTAACTCCGTTCTTGTTCCCCTTGCGCATGCCATCATCTCCATGCTTGTTCTTGCTCCAATGTTCATCCTTCTCCAAGCTAGGCCCTTCATTTGTAAGCAAAACAAATGTATCCAATTTAGGCAGCATCATATTCTCATGAACATTAGAATCATTACCAAGAAACGAAAGTACCTGGTAATTTAGTTGGCGTGCACGAGCTCTAGTAATTGGTCCAGTATGTATAGCAGCAGGGGCTGTGGGTGTAACAATTGTATTGATGTCCTCATCAGTGTTCCTCTTGCGTTTGGCCAAACTGTTGGTGCTGCTGTTGATACTTCTGTGGCTCCTGCTGCTGATGCGGAGGAGGATGATTATGTGGGAGATTATGAGGATGAGGTTGATCAAAATCAGCACTACGTGCAGCCACCTGTACCACCACCAGCAGGTCGACCTCAGGTATATATTCGTAATGGTAGGCCTGCACCACCACCTCAGGTACGAGATGATGTCCATATTCCTAAACTGAAATTGAATATTCCACCATTTGAGGGTATATATGTTCCTGATATATATCTTACTTGGGAGTTAGAAACTGAACAACGATTTACATGTTTACAATATCCTGAGGAGAGACGAGTTGCTGCTGCTGTTTGTGCTTTCACTAGTTTTGCATGTGTATGGTGGTCTGAACATTGTAGATTATATCCTATTCCAACTACTTGGGCTGCTTTGAAAACTGCTATGCGTACGCGTTGGGTTCCACCATATTATCAACGTGAATTGCTTCAAAAATTGCAGCGTTTAAGACAAGGAAAAAATTCTGTAGAAGAATATTATCAGGAATTACAAACTGGCATGATTAGATGTGGTATTGTTGAGGAGAATGAAGCTATGCTTGCACGTTTTCTTGGTGGATTAAATAGAGAGATTCAGACCATTCTAGACTATAAGGAGTATACTAATATCACTCGTTTATTCCATCTTGCTTGTAAAGCTGAACGTGAAGTGCAGGATAGACAAGCATTGGGGCGAACTAACTTTTCTGCAGGCCGACCTTCATCATGGACACCACGTGCATCTTCTACTTCAACTGCACCAGCACCTCCATCCGGTGCCACCTCCAGCCGTGATACAAGAAAACAGGCACAACCACCATTATCTGCCAAGAGCGCACCTGCGGGGCCTGCACAGCGTTCTTCTTCTTCCATGGCATCAACAGGGCACACAAGTGATATTATTTGTCGTCGTTGTAAGGGAGGAGGTCATTATGCGAGAGAATGCAAATCTCCGCGTGTGATGATTGCTACCGCGGATGGTGGATATGAGTCCGCTAGTGACTATGATGAGGAGACTTTGGCTCTTATTACACGTGAAGAACATGGTGGAGATGATTCTGATCATGAGACGCAATACATGGCTCCTGAAGGCGCTGACAGGTATGAATGTTTAGTTGCTCAACGTGTTTTGAGTGTGCAGGTCACACAAGCTGAGCAAAATCAGAGGCACAATTTGTTCCATACCAAGGGAGTTGTGAAGGAACGTTCTGTGCGCTTCATCATAGACGGAGGGAGCTGCAACAACTTGGCTAGCATGGAGATGGTGGAGAAGCTTTCTCTCACCACAAGACCACATCCACATCCTTACTACATCCAATGGTTCAACAACAGTGGCAAGGTTAAGGTAACACGTACTGTTCGTGTGCATTTTAGTATCTCTACATATGCTGATTATGTTGATTGTGATGTGGTACCTATGCAAGCATGTTCCTTATTACTTGGTAGACCATGGCAATTTGATAAAAATTCTGTACACCATGGTAGAAACAATCACTATACTCTTGTTCATAAGGATAAAAATATTACTTTGCTTCCTATGACTCCTGATTCCATTTTGAAAGATGATATTAATAGAGCTAATAAAACAAAACAGGAGACGAATAAGAGTGAAAATCAGATTGTGGCAAAAGAATTTGAGCAACAAATGAAGCCTAATAATAAACCATCTAGTGTTGCTTCTGAAATTAAATTGAAAAGTGCATGTTTATTTGCCACCAAATCTGATATTGATGAGCTAGATTTCAGCAAATCTGTTTGCTATGCTTTTGTGTGCAAAGAGGCATTATTTTCATTCGAGGACGTGCCTTCCTCTTTGCCTCCTGCTGTCACTAACATTTTGCAGGAGTTCGCTGACGTCTTTCCACAAGACGTGCCACCGGGATTACCGCCTATTCGAGGGATTGAGCATCAAATTGACTTAATTCCCGGTGCTTCACTGCCAAACCGTGCACCATACCGTACCAATCCAGAGGAGACAAAGGAGATTATGCGTCAAGTACAAGAGCTTCTCGACAAAGGTTATATACGCGAATCCCTTAGTCCTTGTGCTGTTCCTATTATTCTAGTGCCGAAAAAGGATGGTACATCACGTATGTGTGTTGATTGTAGAGGCATTAATAACATTACTATTCGTTATCGTCATCCTATTCCTAGGCTAGATGATATGCTTGATGAATTGAGTGGCTCTACAATATTCTCCAAAGTTGATTTACGTAGTGGATACCATCAAATTCGTATGAAATTGGGAGATGAATGGAAAACAGCATTCAAAACTAAGTTTGGATTATATGAGTGGTTAGTCATGCCTTTTGGGTTAACTAATGCACCTAGTACTTTCATGAGATTAATGAACGAAGTTTTACGTGCTTTCATTGGACGATTTGTGGTAGTTTACTTTGATGACATATTGATTTATAGCAGATCTTTGGAAGAACATTTGGAACATTTACGTGCTGTTTTTATTGCTCTACGTGATGCACGTTTGTTTGGTAACCTTGGGAAGTGCACCTTTTGCACCGACCGAGTATCTTTTCTTGGCTATGTTGTTACTCCACAGGGAATTGAAGTTGATAAAGCCAAGATTGAAGCTATTGAGAGTTGGCCGCAACCCAAAACGGTCACACAAGTGAGGAGTTTTCTTGGCCTCGCTGGATTCTATAGGCGTTTTGTGAGAGATTTCAGCATCATTGCTGCACCTCTCAATGAGCTTACAAAGAAAGATGTGCCTTTTCTTTGGGGTACCGCACAGGAAGAAGCCTTCACGGTATTGAAAGATAAGTTGACACATGCTCCTTTACTCCAACTTCCTGATTTTAATAAGACTTTTGAGCTTGAATGTGATGCTAGTGGAATTGGATTAGGAGGTGTGTTATTACAAGATGGCAAACCTGTTGCATACTTTTCTGAAAAATTGAGTGGGCCTAGTCTGAATTATTCTACTTATGATAAAGAATTATATGCTCTTGTTCGGACTTTAGAAACATGGCAACATTATTTATGGCCCAAAGAATTTGTTATACATTCTGATCATGAATCTTTGAAACATATTAAAAGTCAAGCTAAACTGAATCGTAGACATGCTAAATGGGTTGAATTCATTGAGACTTCCCCTTATGTCATTAAACACAAGAAGGGAAAAGAAAATGTTATTGCTGATGCATTGTCTTGTCGCTATACTATGCTTTCACAACTTGACTTCAAAATATTTGGTTTGGAGACCATCAAAGATCAATATGTGCATGATGCTGATTTTAAAGATGTAATGCAGAATTGTAAAGAAGGAAGAATGTGGAACAAGTTTGTTGTTAACGATGGATTTGTGTTTCGTGCTAACAAGCTATGCATTCCAGCTAGCTCCGTTCGTCTTTTGTTGTTGCAGGAGGCGCATGGAGGAGGATTAATGGGACACTTTGGCGTGAAGAAGAGGGAGGACGTACTTGCTACACATTTCTTTTGGCCAAAGATGAGACGGGATGTTGAGCGTTTTATTGCTCGCTGCACTACATGTCAAAAAGCTAAGTCACGACTCAATCCTCATGGTTTATATATGCCTTTGCCTGTACCTAGTGTTCCTTGGGAGGATATATCTATGGACTTTGTTTTAGGTTTACCTCGAACAAAGAAGGGGAGGGATAGCATATTTGTTGTCGTGGATAGATTCTCGAAAATGGCACACTTTATACCATGTCATAAAAGCGATGATGTTGTTAATGTTGCTGATTTGTTCTTTCGTGAAATTATTCGCTTGCATGGTGTGCCAAATACTATTGTTTCAGATCGTGATACTAAATTTCTTAGCCACTTTTGGAGATGTTTATGGGCTAAGTTGGGGACTAAACTGCTTTTTAGTACTACTTGTCACCCCCAAACTGATGGACAAACTGAAGTAGTCAATAGAACGTTGTCTACTATGCTTAGGGCTGTTTTGAAGAATAATAAGAAAATGTGGGAGGAATGCTTGCCTCATATTGAATTTGCTTATAATCGTTCATTGCATTCTACTACTAAGATGTGCCCTTTTGAAGTTGTTTATGGTTTCCTACCTCGTGCACCTATTGATTTGTTGCCTCTTCCATCTTCGAAGAAGGTTAATTTTGATGCTAAACAACGTGCTGAATTGATTTTAAAAATGCATGAGTTAACTAAGGAAAACATTGAGCGTATGAAAGCTAAATATAAACTTGCTGGAGATAAGGGTAGAAAACATGTTGTGTTTGCACCTGGAGATCTTGTTTGGTTACATTTGCGTAAGGATAGATTTCCTGATTTACGCAAATCAAAGCTAATGCCACGTGCTGATGGTCCCTTTAAGGTGTTAGAGAAAATAAATGATAATGCATATAAACTTGAGCTGCCTGCAGATTTTGGGGTTAGTCCCACTTTTAACATTGCAGATTTGAAGCCTTATTTGGGTGAGGAAGATGAACTTCCGTCGAGGACGACTTCATTTCAACAAGGGGAGGATGATGAGGACATCAATACAATTGTTACACCCACAGCCCCTGCTGCTATACATACTGGACCAATTACTAGAGCTCGTGCACGCCAACTAAATTACCAGGTACTTTCGTTTCTTGGTAATGATTCTAATGTTCATGAGAATATGATGCTGCCTAAATTGGATACATTTGTTTTGCTTACAAATGAAGGGCCTAGCTTGGAGAAGGATGAACATTGGAGCAAGAACAAGCATGGAGATGATGGCATGCGCAAGGGGAACAAGAACGGAGTTACAAGTGATGATTTCAGGACTTTGAAGCCACCATAATGGGTGCATGAAGCCTTGGACGAAATATACAAGATGCCACTTCACAAATTTCGTCCCGAGGCTATTTTAGGTGCTGCGTCACCTTATTATTGGGCCAGGCCCATGTAATTTCGAAATACATAAGTATAGGCTATTTTTAGAGACCGTATGTGTAGGGAAACAAGAGATAGGGTTGATTTCGGACCCCTCCACCAAGGGCCACGAAATTCCCCCCTCTTCCTCCATATATACAGCCCTTAGGGCATCGTTTAGACTTTGGGTTTTGTTTAGATTAAAAGTTCGCCATAGCTGCAACTTCGCGTACTTCGTTTGTGTTCAACGACCAGACAAAGGCGTCACAGAACCCCACCTTGATCAATAAAGCTTTCATCTTATATTCGCAATATCCAGATTGCAATCTCAGTTTCTTGCTTGTTCTTCGTTTGCTCGCAGGAAACAGACCCTCGTGGTCAGGTTGATCGTGCTCCGGCGTGGTCAATAACCTCTCGGAGTTGGTTTAGCGATTGCTAAGGCGCGACGTCCTCGCACGTTCGTAGTCGGATCGTCAAAGTTGACTTCCACCAAAGCGAAATCCATCATCTCATCGAAAGACGGGACACCTTTGCCTCTATCAGACTTCCACCAAAGCGATATCCATCATCTCATCGAAAGACGGGACACCTTAGCCTCTATCAGAGCCGCTCGGGCCTCGTCGGAAACGCGCTAGGGGCGGCCTTTTCGCGTGCGGTTGGCACCCTTCAAACGCGCACACGACGCCGTGTCGGGTGGTGGTGGTGGCTCGCTCGGGGACGGCCGGAATAACCATCGGCGGCGAGCACGGGCGGCGGAGGCGTTCGGAGTCACATCGGGAATGGGCTAGGGGGCAGGGGAGGGCGAGAGGAAGGGCTGGCCGGGCTCCTGGGAACACCAGGAGCACGATGGAGGGATCGGACGGGGGCCACGGCAGCGGTGGCCACGACGGTGATGGAGCAGGGCGACGGTGAGCTACGGCGGTTGCGGCGAGCGAGCTAGAGAGGGAGGCGGCCTACGTGAGAGAAGGGAGAGGGGGAGGAGCTCACCGGGTGGGCGCACGAAGGCCTGGCGAGTAACAGGAGCGCAGTGGCGGTGGCCGGAGTCGAAAGCGGCGGCGACGGCGGTCCAGGAGGAAGACGGATCCGGCGCTGGGGTGGCTCCCGCCTTGAGGTTGTTGGCGCAGACGAAGCAGCAGACGGCTGCGGGGCTCGTGGACACATCGGGGCGGCGAGGAGGGCCCGGTGGCCGCGGTGGCGCAGCAACGCGGCGGCGACAGTGCGTCGGGGCGAGGTGGATCTAGAGAAGGGGGCGAGGCCAGAGGGAGAGAGGGGAGAGGGGGCGTCCAGGGGGAGTGAGTGGGTGCGGGGAGCCTGAGGGGTCGAGGGGATGTCGCCCTTATTGATGAGGACATGACTACCTTGGATATGACCAAAAATATTGCATATATGCATATTTGTCAGGTGATTTCTAGTGCAAACTATTCAATAATCTATTTATGTTATCCAGAACAAAAATACTTCACACACTTTTGTGTTTTGTCTAATTGCAGGTGTATGGGACATTTGTACAATCCACATATGAAGATAAGGAAGAAAGATATGTTTATTTGCTGTCCAAAAAGTTCTCTCACGTCACTTTTGGCCCAAGAGAAGATAGAGTCCAAGTCTCTCACGTTCTGGATTCAGATTCGGACTGCACAAACATACCTGACTCAAAACGCACACAAGTTTTTCATACGGACTCCGAATTGGGTGATTCTTTTTTTGTTGGAAACTAGATTTCATGCACTTTCCAACCCAATTGGAATCACCTTCAAATTCGTCCGGAGCGTTGAGTTGTGGACGAAACAATCTGATGCTGCAGCAGAATCCGAGTCAAACTACAAGTCCAAAGGTGTTACATCACCTCCACCATGTGACACATCGCCCCCGAGAGTGGCTACATCATCTGAGTTGATCATAAGAGGTAATGACAAAGGTACTGATCTTCCATCTCTACATGAGAATGATGAATGCCTTGTCAATTTGAATGCACCATCTGATGAGCTACCCACTACTTTGATCACACCACCTATTTTAGAGGACTATATTGATAATTTGACTTTGCCATGTGATCAAACAATTGAAATACCAACAATTTTGAGTGCACCCATTGAATTAACTATTGATGCAAAAGAACCAATGTTTAATCATTTTGATATGACCTCTAATCTTGGTGATGATTCTGTGTTGAATGACTTATTGCATGTTTGCTTATTTAAGCATGTTGTAGCATGTAAATTTGATGCAAGTAAGGTTTATTCATCAATGTTGGGATGGTTTAATGATGAACATTGTCAATCTTTTGAAATGAATAAGAGCTTCACTTATATGTGCAAACTGAGTTGCAATATTTTCATGCCTTCTACTTCTTGTGCTAATTTTTTGGCTTTAGATTTTATGAACTATGCAAGTTACTCATCTATTCATGTGTCATATATGCAAAAATCAAGGGAAGTAAAAATGGATGATATATACATATACAACATGTACACCTTGTCTCTTTTGTTAGCCACATTTCAGATTAAGCAACGCCGAGGACGGCTTTATTTTCAAGAAGGGGAGGATGATGAGGACATGACTACCTTGGATATGACCAAAAATATTGCATATATGCATATTTGTCAGGTGATTTCTAGTGCAAACTATTCAATAATCTATTTATGTTATACAGAACAAAAATACTTCACACACTTTTGTGTTTTGTCTAATTGCAGGTGTATGGGACATTTGTACAATCCACATATGAAGATAAGGAAGAAAGAGATGTTTATTTGCTGTCCAAAAAGTTCTCTCACGTCACTTTTGGCCCAAGAGAAGATAGAGTCCAAGTCTCTCACGTTCTGGATTCAGATTCGGACTGCACAGACATACCTGACTCAAAACGCACACAAGTTTTTCATACGGACTCCAAATTGGGTGATTTTTTTTGTTGGAAACTAGATTTCGTGCACTTTCCAACCCAATTGGAATCACCTTCAAATTCGTCCGGAGCGTTGAGTTGTGGACGAAACAATCTGATGCTGCAGCAGAATCCGAGTCAAACTACAAGTCCAAAGGTGTTACATCACCTCCACTTGGGCCCATTGGCCTTGTACGACCTAGATTTAGTTTTAGGCTGCCTTGGGACGTCCTCCCACCTCCTTGGCCGCCACCCCTTGCTCCTATATAAGTAGATCCATCTAGTAGCTTTTTGCTTGGGATTTGTTTAGTTAAAAGTTAGCCATTGCAACTTCGTGTACTTCGTTTGTGTCCAACGACCAGACCAAGACCGCTTCCGGATCCCCACCATTATCAATACTTCATATATATTCGCAATATTCAGATTGCTTTATCATATTCTTGCTCGTTCTTTGATTGCTTGCAGGAATAGACCTTCGTGGTCAGGTTGATCGTGCTCCAGCATGGTCAATAACCTCTCGGAGTTGGTTTAGCGATTGCTAAGGCGCAACGTCGTGCACGTTTGTAGTCGGATCGTCAAAGTCGTCTCCACCAAATCGATAGTTATCATCTCATCGAAAGATCGGGACACCCTCGCCTCTATCAAGTGGTATCAGTTTTCAGGTTGCTCGGTGAGAATTTCCAGTTTTCCTAGATTAGATTTATTTTCTTACCTATTGTCCAAGAAAAATCCACAAAAAAGAGTTAGATCTATTCATCCTTTGTCCAAGCCAGTCTGAGCCTTTGCAATTTTCTTTTCATTGCTTGCATAGTTGAATTATCGGTTGCATCGTCGTGTCGAGTTGCTGTGTGATCAAACAACTGAAATACCAACAATTTTGAGTGCACCCATTGAATTAACTATTGATGCAAAAGAACCAATGTTTAATCATTTTCATATGACCTCTAATCTTGGTGATGATTCTGTGTTGAATGACTTATTGCATGTTTGCTTATTTAAGCATGTTGTAGCATGTAAATTTGATGCAAGTAAGGTTTATTCACCAATGTTGGGATGGTTTAATGATGAACATTGTCAATCTTTTGAAATGAATAAGAGCTTCACTTATATGTGCAAACTGAGTTGCAATATTTTCATGCCTTCTACTTCTTATGCTAATTTTTTGGCTTTAGATTTTATGAACTATGCAAGTTACTCATCTATTCATGTGTCATATATGCAAAAATCAAGGGAAGTAAAAATGGATGACATATACATATACAACATGTACACCTTGTCTCTTTTGTTAGCCACATTTCAGATTAAGCAACGCCGAGGACGGCTTTATTTTCAAGAAGGGGAGGATGATGAGGACATGACTACCTTGGATATGACCAAAAATATTGCATATATGCATATTTGTCAGGTGATTTCTAGTGCAAACTATTCAATAATCTATTTATGTTATCCAGAACAAAAATACTTCACACACTTTTGTGTTTTGTCTAATTGCAGGTGTATGAGACATTTGTACAATCCACATATGAAGATAAGGAAGAAAGATATGTTTATTTGCTGTCCAAAAAGTTCTCTCACGTCACTTTTGGCCCAAGAGAAGATAGAGTACAAGTCTCTCACGTTCTGGATTCAGATTCGGACTACACAGACATACCTGACTCAAAACGCACACAAGTTTTTCATACGGACTCCGAATTGGGTGATTCTTTTTTTGTTGGAAACTAGATTTCATGCACTTTCCAACCCAATTGGAATCACCTTCAAATTCGTCCGGAGCGTTGAGTTGTGGATGAAACAATCTGATGCTGCAGCAGAATCCGAGTCAAACTACAAGTCCAAAGGTGTTACATCACCTCCACTTGGGCCCATTGGCCTTGTACGACCTAGATTTAGTTTTAGGCTGCCTTGGGACGTCCTCCCACCTCCTTGGCCGCCACCCCTTGCTCCTATATAAGTAGATCCATCTAGTAGCTTTTCCTGGGGATTTGTTTAGTTAAAAGTTAGCCATTGCAACTTCGTGTACTTCGTTTGTGTCCAAAGACCAGACCAAGACCGCTTCCGGATCCCCACCATTATCAATACCTCATATATATTTGCAATATTCAGATTGCTTTATCATATTCTTGCTCGTTCTTCGATTGCTTGCAGGAATAGACCTTTGTGGTCAGGCTGACCGTGCTTCCGGCATCGTCAGTAACCTCAGGAGATTGGTTTAGCGATTGCTAAGGTGCAACGTCGTGCATGTTTGTAGTCGGATCGTCAAAGTCGTCTCCACCAAATCGATAGTTATCATCTCATCGAAAGATCGGGACCCTCGCCTCCATCACTTATCCCTTCCCCGACGGGGACGGCGACAGGGTTTGGTGGCGACCAGCGAGCACGGTCGCTGGGTCGGGTGAACAGAGAGGAGGGAGGCGACCGGGGGAGGTGGGCTACTAGGTTGGGCCGCCCAGACGACAAAGGCCCAGGGGGGTCGGGGGGGGTTCTTTTTCTTTTACCTCTGCTCTTTTCTTTTTACAGAAAAAGCATGGTAATATTTGGGCTGCCAAAAGGATTTTGTAAAATGTGGGACTTGGCCACATAATTACATTGCAATAGTTAGCACTGCCACAAAAAGGCTGTGAGGCTTTTGAAATAGTTTGAAATTTTTATGAAGTAAAAATGATAGAGGCAAAGGTGTCCCGTCTTTCGATGAGATGGTGGATTTCGCTTTGGTGGAAGTCGACTTTGACGATCCGACTACGAACGTGCGAAGATGTCGCGCCTTAGCAATCGCTAAACCAACTCTGAGAGGTTATTGACCACGCCGGAGCACGATCAACCTGACCACGAGGGTCTGTTTCCTGCGAGCAAACGAAGAACAAGCAAGAAACTGACATTGCAATCTGGATATTGTGAATATAAGATGAAAGCTTTATTGATCAAGGTGGGGTTCTGTGACGCCTTTGTCTGGTCGTTGAACACAAACGAAGTACGCGAAGTTGCAGCTATGGCGAACTTTTAATCTAAACAAAACCCCAAAATCTAAATGGTGCCCTAAGGGCTGTATATATGGAGGAAGAGAGGGGAAATTTCGTGGCCCTTGGTGGAGGGGTCCGAAATCAACCCTATCTCTTGTTTCCCCACACATACGGACTCTAAAAATAGCCTATACTTATGTATTTCGAAATTACATGGGCCTGGCCCAATAAAAAGGTGATGCAGCACCTATAGTAGCCTCTGGACGAAATTTATGAAGTGACATCTTGTATATTTCGTCCAAGGCTTCATGCACTCGTTATGGAGGCTTCAAAGACCTGAAATCATCACTTGTAACTCTGTTCTTGTTCCCCCTGCGCATGCCATCATCTCCATGCTTGTTCTTGCTCCAATGCTCATCCTTCTCCAAGCTAGGCCCTTACATTGTAAGCAAAACAAATGTATCCAATTTAGGCAGCATCATATTGTCATGAACATTAGAATCATTACCAAGAAACGAAAGTACCTGGTAATTTAGTTGGCGTGCGCGAGCTCTAGTAATTGGTCCAGTATGTATAGCAGCAGGGGCTGTGGGTGTAACAATGGTATTGATGTCCTCATCATCCTCCCCTTCTTGAAATGAAGTCGTCCTCGACGGAAGCTCATCTTCCTCACCTAAATAAGGCTTCAAATCTGCAATGTTAAAAGTGGGACTAACCCCAAAATCTGCAGGCAGCTCAAGTTTATATGCATTATCATTTATTTTCTCTAACACCTTAAAGGGACCATCAGCCCGTGGCATGAGCTTTGATTTGCGCAAATCAGGAAATCTATCCTTACGCAAATGTAACCAAACAAGATCTCCAGGTGCAAACACAACATGTTTTCTACCCTTATCTCCAGCAAGTTTATATTTGGCATTCATACGCTCAATGTTTTCCTTAGTTAACTCATGCATTTTTAAAATCAATTCAGCACGTTGTTTAGCATCAAAATTAACCTTCTCCGAAGATGGAAGAGGCAACAAATCAATAGGTGCACGAGCTAGGAAACCATACACAACTTCAAAAGGGCACATCTTAGTAGTAGAATGCAATGAACGATTATAAGCAAATTCAATATGAGGCAAGCATTCCTCCCACATTTTCTTATTACTCTTCAAAACAGCCCTAAGCATAGTAGACAATGTTCTATTGACTACTTCAGTTTGGCCATCGGTTTGGGGGTGACAAGTAGTACTAAAAAGCAGTTTAGTCCCCAACTTAGCCCATAAACATCTCCAAAAGTGGCTAAGAAATTTAGTATCACGATCTGAAACAATAGTATTTGGCACACCATGCAAGCGAATAATTTCACGAAAGAACAAATCAGCAACATTAACAGCATCATCGCTTTTATGACATGGTATAAAGTGTGCCATTTTCGAGAATCTATCCACGACAACAAATATGCTATCCCTCCCCTTCTTTGTTCGAGGTAAACCTAAAACAAAGTCCATAGATATATCCTCCCAAGGAACACTAGGTACAGGCAAAGGCATATATAAACCATGAGGATTGAGTCGTGACTTAGCTTTTTGACATGTAGTGCATCGAGCAACAAAACGCTCAACATCCCGTCTCATCTTTGGCCAAAAGAAATGTGTAGCAAGTACGTCCTCCGTCTTCTTCACGCCAAAGTGTCCCATTAATCCTCCTCCATGCGCCTCCTGCAACAACAAAAGACGAACGGAGCTAGCTGGAATGCATAGCTTGTTAGCACGAAACACAAATCCATCGTTAACGACAAACTTGTTCCACATTCTTCCTTCTTTACAATTCTGCATTACATCTTTAAAATCAGCATCATGCACATATTGATCTTTGATGGTCTCCAAACCAAATATTTTGAAGTCAAGTTGTGAAAGCATAGTATAGCGACGAGACAATGCATCGGCAATAACATTTTCTTTTCCCTTCTTGTGTTTAATGACATAAGGGAAAGTTTCAATGAATTCAACCCATTTAGCATGTCTACGATTCAGTTTAGCTTGACTTTTAATATGTTTCAAAGATTCATGATCAGAATGTATAACAAATTCTTTGGGCCATAAATAATGTTGCCATGTTTCTAAAGTCCGAACAAGAGCATATAATTCTTTATCATAAGTAGAATAATTCAGACTAGGCCCACTCAATTTTTCATAAAAGTATGCAACAGGTTTGCCATCTTGTAATAACACACCTCCTAATCCAATTCCACTAGCATCACATTCAAGCTCAAAAGTCTTATTAAAATCAGGAAGTTGGAGTAAAGGAGCATGTGTCAACTTATCTTTCAATACCGTGAAGGCTTCTTCCTGTGCGGTACCCCAAACAAAAGGCACATCCTTCTTTGTAAGCTCGTTGAGAGGTGCAGCAATGGTGCTGAAATCTCTCACAAAACGCCTATAGAATCCAGCGAGGCCAAGAAAACTCCTCACTTGTGTGACCGTTTTGGGCTGCGGCCAACTCTCAATAGCTTCAATCTTGGCTTTGTCAACTTCAATTCCCTGTGGAGTAACAACATAGCCAAGAAAAGATACTCGGTCGGTGCAAAAGGTGCACTTCCCAAGGTTACCAAACAAACGTGCATCACGTAGAGCAATAAAAATAGCACGTAAATGTTCCAAATGTTCTTCCAAAGATCTGCTATAAATCAGTATGTCATCAAAGTAAACTACCACAAATCGTCCAATGAAAGCACGTAAAACTTCGTTCATTAATCTCATGAAAGTACTAGGTGCATTAGTTAACCCAAAAGGCATGACTAACCACTCATATAATCCAAACTTAGTTTTAAATGCTGTTTTCCATTCATCTCCCAATTTCATACGAATTTGATGGTAGCCACTACGCAAATCAACTTTGGAGAATATTGTAGAGCCACTCAATTCATCAAGCATATCATCTAGCCTAGGAATAGGATGACGATAACGAATATTAATATTATTAATGCCTCTACAATCAACACACATACGTGATGTACCATCCTTTTTCGGCACTAGAATAATAGGAACAGCACAAGGACTAAGGGATTCGCGTATATAACCTTTGTCGAGAAGCTCTTGTACTTGGCGCATAATCTCCTTCGTCTCCTCTGGATTGGTACGGTATGGTGCACGGTTTGGCAGTGAAGCACCGGGAATTAAGTCAATCTGATGCTCAATCCCTCGAATAGGCGGTAATCCCGGTGGCACGTCTTGTGGAAAGACGTCAGCGAACTCCTGCAAAATGTTAGTGACAGCAGGCAAATGTAACCAAACAAGATCTCCAGGTGCAAACACAACATGTTTTCTACCCTTATCTCCAGCAAGTTTATATTTAGCATTCATGCGCTCAATGTTTTCCTTAGTTAACTCATGCATTTTTAAAATCAATTCAGCACGTTGTTTAGCATCAAAATTAACCTTCTCCGAAGATGGAAGAGGCAACAAATCAATAGGTGCACGAGGTAGGAAACCATACACAACTTCAAAAGGGCACATCTTAGTAGTAGAATGCAATGAACGATTATAAGCAAATTCAATATGAGGCAAGCATTCCTCCCACATTTTCTTATTATTCTTCAAAACAGCCCTAAGCATAGTAGACAACGTTCTATTGACTACTTCAGTTTGTCCATCAGTTTGGGGGTGACAAGTAGTACTAAAAAGCAGTTTAGTCCCCAACTTAGCCCATAAACATCTCCAAAAGTGGATAAGAAATTTAGTATCACGATCTGAAACAATAGTATTTGGCACACCATGCAAGCGAATAATTTCACGAAAGAACAAATCAGCAACATTAACAGCATCATCGCTTTTATGACATGGTATAAAGTGTGCCATTTTCGAGAATCTATCCACGACAACAAATATGCTATCCCTCCCCTTCTTTGTTCGAGGTAAACCTAAAACAAAGTCCATAGATATATCCTCCCAAGGAACACTAGGTACAGGCAAAGGCATATATAAACCATGAGGATTGAGTCGTGACTTAGCTTTTTGACATGTAGTGCAGCGAGCAATAAAACGCTCAACATCCCGTCTCATCTTTGGCCAAAAGAACTGTGTAGCAAGTACGTCCTCCGTCTTCTTCACGCCAAAGTGTCCCATTAATCCTCCTCCATGCGCCTCCTGCAACAACAAAAGACGAACGGAGCTAGCTGGAATGCATAGCTTGTTAGCACGAAACACAAATCCATCGTTAACGATGAACTTGTTCCACATTCTTCCTTCTTTACAATTCTGCATTACATATTTAAAATCAGCATCATGCACATATTGATCTTTGATGGTCTCCAAACCAAATATTTTTGAAGTCAAGTTGTGAAAGCATAGTATAGCGACGAGACAATGCATCATCAATAACATTTTCTTTTCCCTTCTTGTGTTTAATGACATAAGGGAAAGTCTCAATGAATTCAACCCATTTAGCATGTCTACGATTCAGTTTAGCTTGACTTTTAATATGTTTCAAAGATTCATGATCAGAATGTATAACAAATTCTTTGGGCCATAAATAATGTTGCCATGTTTCTAAAGTCCGAACAAGAGCATATAATTCTTTATCATAAGTAGAATAATTTAGACTAGGCCCACTCAATTTTTCAGAAAAGTATGCAACAGGTTTGCCATCTTGTAATAACACACCTCCTAATCCAATTCCACTAGTATCACATTCAAGCTCAAAAGTCTTATTAAAATCAGGAAGTTGGAGTAAAGGAGCATGTGTCAACTTATCTTTCAATACCGAGAAGGCTTCTTCCTGTGTGGTACCCCAAAGAAAAGGCACATCTTTCTTTGTAAGCTCATTGAGAGGTGCAGCAATGGTGATGAAATCTCTCACAAAACGCCTATAGAATCCAGCGAGGCTAAGAAAACTCCTCACTTGTGTGACCGTTTTGGGCTGCGGCCAACTCTCAATAGCTTCAATCTTGGCTTTATCAACTTTAATTCCCTGTGGAGTAACAACATAGCCAAGAAAAGATACTCGGTCGGTGCAAAAGGTGCACTTCCCAAGGTTACCAAACAAACGTGCATCACGTAGAGCAATAAAAACAGCACGTAAATGTTCCAAATGTTCTTCCAAAGATGTGCTATAAATCAATATGTCATCAAAGTGAACTACCACAAATCGTCCAATGAAAGCACGTAAAACTTTGTTCATTAATCTCATGAAAGTACTAGGTGCATTAGTTAACCCAAAAGGCATGACTAACCACTCATATAATCCAAACTTAGTTTTAAATGTTGTTTTCCATTCATCTCCCAATTTCATACGAATTTGATGGTATCCACTACGCAAATCAACTTTTGAGAATATTGTAGAGCCACTCAATTCATCAAGCATATCATCTAGCCTAGGAATAGGATGATGATAACGAATAGTAATATTATTAATGGCTCTACAATCAACACACATACGTGATGTACCATCCTTTTTCGGCACTAGAATAATAGGAACAGCACAAGGACTAAGGGATTCGCGTATATAACCTTTGTCGAGAAGCTCTTGTACTTGACGCATAATCTCCTTCGTCTCCTCTGGATTGGTACGGTATGGTGCACGGTTTGGCAGTGAAGCACCGGGAATTAAGTCAATCTGATGCTCAATCCCTCGAATAGGCGGTAATCTCGGTGGCACGTCTTGTGGAAAGACGTCAACGAACTCCTGCAAAATGTTAGTGACAGCAGGAGGCAAAGAGGAAGGCACGTCCTCGAATGAAAATAATGCCTCTTTGCACACAAAAGCATAGCAAACAGATTTGCTGAAATCTAGCTCATCAATATCAGATTTGGTGGCAAATAAACATGCACTTTTCAATTTAATTTCAGAAGCAACACTAGATGGTTTATTATTAGGCTTCATTTGTTGCTCAAATTCTTTTGCCACAATCTGATTTTCACTCTTATTCTTCTCCTGTTTTGCTTTATTAGCTCTATTAATATCATCTTTCAAAATGGAATCAGGAGTCATAGGAAGCAAAGTAATATTTTTATCCTTATGAACAAGAGTATAGTGATTGTTTCTACCATGGTGTACAGAATTTTTATCAAATTGCCATGGTCTACTGATGAGGACATCAATACAATTGTTACACCCACAGCCCCTGCTGCTATACATACTGGACCAATTACTAGAGCTCGTGCACGCCAACTAAATTACCAGGTACTTTCGTTTCTTGGTAATGATTCTAATGTTCATGAGAATATGATGCTGCCTAAATTGGATACATTTGTTTTGCTTACAAATGAAGGGCCTAGCTTGGAGAAGGATGAACATTGGAGCAAGAACAAGCATGGAGATGATGGCATGCGCAAGGGGAACAAGAACGGAGTTACAAGTGATGATTTCAGGACTTTGAAGCCACCATAATGGGTGCATGAAGCCTTGGACGAAATATACAAGATGCCACTTCATAAATTTCGTCCCGAGGCTATTTTACGTGCTGCGTCACCTTATTATTGGGCCAGGCCCATGTAATTTCGAAATACATAAGTATAGGCTATTTTTAGAGTCCGTATGTGTGGGGAAACAAGAGATAGGGTTGATTTCGGACCCCTCCACCAAGGGCCACGAAATTCCCCCCTCTTCCTCCATATATACAGCCCTTAGGGCATCGTTTAGACTTTGGGTTTTGTTTAGATTAAAAGTTCGCCATAGCTGCAACTTCGCGTACTTCGTTTGTGTTCAACGACCAGACAAAGGCGTCACAGAACCCCACCTTGATCAATAAAGCTTTCATCTTATATTCGCAATATCCAGATTGCAATCTCAGTTTCTTGCTTGTTCTTCGTTTGCTCGCAGGAAACAGACCCTCGTGGTCAGGTTGATCGTGCTCCGGCGTGGTCAATAACCTCTCGGAGTTGGTTTAGCGATTGCTAAGGCGGGACGTCCTCGCACGTTCGTAGTCGGATCGTCAAAGTCGACTTCCACCAAAGCGAAATCCATCATCTCATCGAAAGACGGGACACCTCTGCCTCTATCATAGCCCATAAACATCTCCAAAAGTGGCTAAGAAATTTAGTATCACGATCTGAAACAATAGTATTTGGCACACCATGCAAGCGAATAATTTCACGAAAGAACAAATCAGCAACATTAACAGCATCATCGCTTTTATGACAAGGTATAAAGTGTGCCATTTTCGAGAATCTATCCACGACAACAAATATGCTATCCCTCCCCTTCTTTGTTCGAGGTAAACCTAAAACAAAGTCCATAGATATATCCTCCCAAGGAACACTAGGTACAGGCAAAGGCATATATAAACCATGAGGATTGAGTCGTGACTTAGCTTTTTGACATGTAGTGCATCGAGCAATAAAACGCTCAACATCCCGTCTCATCTTTGGCCAAAAGAAATGTGTAGCAAGTACGTCCTCCGTCTTCTTCACGCCAAAGTGTCCCATTAATCCTCCTCCATGCGCCTCCTGCAACAACAAAAGACGAACGGAGCTAGCTGGAATGCATAGCTTGTTAGCACGAAACACAAATCCATCGTTAACGACAAACTTGTTCCACATTCTTCCTTCTTTACAATTCTGCATTACATCTTTAAAATCAGCATCATGCACATATTGATCTTTGATGGTCTCCAAACCAAATATTTTGAAGTCAAGTTGTGAAAGCATAGTATAGCGACGAGACAATGCATCGGCAATAACATTTTCTTTTCCCTTCTTGTGTTTAATGACATAAGGGAAAGTTTCAATGAATTCAACCCATTTAGCATGTCTACGATTCAGTTTAGCTTGACTTTTAATATGTTTCAAAGATTCATGATCAGAATGTATAACAAATTCTTTGGGCCATAAATAATGTTGCCATGTTTCTAAAGTCCGAACAAGAGCATATAATTCTTTATCATAAGTAGAATAATTCAGACTAGGCCCACTCAATTTTTCAGAAAAGTATGCAACAGGTTTGCCATCTTGTAATAACACACCTCCTAATCCAATTCCACTAGCATCACATTCAAGCTCAAAAGTCTTATTAAAATCAGGAAGTTGGAGTAAAGGAGCATGTGTCAACTTATCTTTCAATACCGTGAAGGCTTCTTCCTGTGCGGTACCCCAAACAAAAGGCACATCCATCTTTGTAAGCTCGTTGAGAGGTGCAGCAATGGTGCTGAAATCTCTCACAAAACGCCTATAGAATCCAGCGAGGCCAAGAAAACTCCTCACTTGTGTGACCGTTTTGGGCTGCGGCCAACTCTCAATAGCTTCAATCTTGGCTTTATCAACTTCAATTCCCTGTGGAGTAACAACATAGCCAAGAAAAGATACTCGGTCGGTGCAAAAGGTGCACTTCCCAAGGTTACCAAACAAACGTGCATCACGTAGAGCAATAAAAACAGCACGTAAATGTTCCAAATGTTCCTCCAAAGATCTGCTATAAATCAATATGTCATCAAAGTAAACTACCACAAATCGTCCAATGAAAGCACGTAAAACTTCGTTCATTAATCTCATGAAAGTACTAGGTGCATTAGTTAATCCAAAAGGCATGACTAACCACTCATATAATCCAAACTTAGTTTTAAATGTTGTTTTCCATTCATCTCCCAATTTCATACGAATTTGATGGTAGCCACTACGCAAATCAACTTTGGAGAATATTGTAGAGCCACTCAATTCATCAAGCATATCATCTAGCCTAGGAATAGGATGACGATAACGAATAGTAATATTATTAATGCCTCTACAATCAACACACATACGTGATGTACCATCCTTTTTCGGCACTAGAATAATAGGAACAGCACAAGGACTAATGATGAGGACATCAATACAATTGTTACACCCACAGCCCCTGCTGCTATACATACTGGACCAATTACTAGAGCTCGTGCACGCCAACTAAATTACCAGGTACTTTCGTTTCTTGGTAATGATTCTAATGTTCATGAGAATATGATGCTGCCTAAATTGGATACATTTGTTTTGCTTACAAATGAAGGGCCTAGCTTGGAGAAGGATGAACATTGGAGCAAGAACAAGCATGGAGATGATGGCATGCGCAAGGGGAACAAGAACGGAGTTACAAGTGATGATTTCAGGACTTTGAAGCCACCATAATGGGTGCATGAAGCCTTGGACGAAATATACAAGATGCCACTTCATAAATTTCGTCCCGAGGCTATTTTAGGTGCTGCGTCACCTTATTATTGGGCCAGGCCCATGTAATTTCGAAATACATAAGTATAGGCTATTTTTTGAGTCCGTATGTGTGGGGAAACAAGAGATAGGGTTGATTTCGGACCCCTCCACCAAGGGCCACGAAATTCCCCCCTCTTCCTCCATATATACAGCCCTTAGGGCATCGTTTAGACTTTGGGTTTTGTTTAGATTAAAAGTTCGCCATAGCTGCAACTTCGCGTACTTCGTTTGTGTTCAACGACCAGACAAAGGCGTCACAGAACCCCACCTTGATCAATAAAGCTTTCATCTTATATTCGCAATATCCAGATTGCAATCTTAGTTTCTTGCTTGTTCTTCGTTTGCTCGCAGGAAACAGACCCTCGTGGTCAGGTTGATCGTGCCCCGGCGTGGTCAATAACCTCTCGGAGTTGGTTTAGCGACTGCTAAGGCGCGACGTCCTCGCACGTTCGTAGTCGGATCGTCAAAGTCGACTTCCACCAAAGCGAAATCCACCTTCTCATCGAAAGACGGGACACCTTTGCCTCTATCAAGTGGTATCAGATTTCCAGGTTGCTCGGTGAGATTTTACAGTTTTTCGTAGTTTAGATCGAGTCTGTTCTTCATACCTACAGTCCACAAAAAAGCCACAAAAAAAAATTAGGGTTAGTTCATCATATCCGAACCAATCTGAGCCTTTGCATAATCTTTTTAGGGTTTTGCTTTGTTGAATTTGCGGTTGCATCGTCGGTCTAGTTGCTGGTCTTAGCGTCTAGTCTTTTAGAGTTTCGAGTTCTGGTCATAAGTTGTCACGCCGCCGCCGCACCATCATCATCGCCCCTGCCATCTACCACCACCGCTTATCCGCCACCGCTCCGAATTCGTATCCATATACCACCACCAATCCGTGCCCATATACCACCACCGATCCATATCCATATACTACCACCGCTACCACCACCGCTGCCATATACCACCACCATATATCCACCACCAATCCGAGTTCCTTGCTTATTAGGGTTGTTTTCGAGATCCATCTAGATTCCGATTCGTGTTTCCTTGCCGGAGTAGGTTTCGAAAAAAAAAGAGTCGGGTAGCCACGCTCCGTTTAGGCCCAAAATTTTTCGAAAACGCATTTTTCGAAAAAAATTCTGGCTATCCTATTTTTAGGTGTTTCTGAGTGTTTTGAGACAGGTGCCATTATAGGAAGTTTTTTTTGACCCGTTTCCAGTTTTTGGGTCCGGGCAGTCGAAAAAAAAAATTTGGTCGAAAAATTTCGTGCCCATCCTGTCAGTTTGAGCTAGGAAGAGTTTTGAGACACTCGCCATTATAGTGATTTTTCGCAAAAAAAAAAGCAGCGCAAAAGAAAAAAAAAGCGCAAAAAAAAAAAGAGCGAAAAAAAAAATTCAGAGTGTGCTTTTCCCTTGTTTACGTGCCGCGCCGTGATTTTGTTGGTGTTCTAGGCTCGCGTCTCTAGCACAGTCTAGCCTAGGACCAGCACAGTACCGTCGTTGAGCGTTTATTCAACTTTGCATCTCTGAATTGATTATTGCTGACCCTTTTTGCTACCATACTATAAGCCTTCCCAGCTCCACATACATCTACGTCGTGTGTTCGACTCTCCCTGGTAATCGCTCTATCCACGCTTTGAGAGTTTTTGACTACAACGGTTGCCGATCACCGCCTGCTGCTGGGTAAGAACTGGTAAGAATTTGAGATTTGCTTGACGGATTTGTGATACACCACCACCACTTCTTAGTAGTCTGTAGGATCATATTCTTGTGTGTTTCTATTGCTGCTAACCATGCCAGGATCACAAGCCGACGAGATTGACTGGGAGAACTTATCGAACAAGGAGCTTCATGATAAGTTTCAGCAAATGATGACTGAACAGGTGCAAGATGTGCTGAACAATTTTGAAGAGGCCATGGAGAAGATTACTGGCCTTGAGAAGACGTTCGAAACAAAGCTCGATAACAGATTTAATGAACTGCTTGCGCGTCTTCCACCACCGGCTGCACCTGTCGCACCTCTGCAACAACAACAACTACGCCCCCTTCTGAATCAGTATGGACGAGCACAGCGTGTTCCTATTGAGCTAGGACAACATTCTGGTGCCGCTGCTACTGCTGTTGGTGCTTCTTTGGCTCCTGCTACTGCTGCTGCTGGTACCCAGGAGGATGATGATTATGTGGGAGATTATGAGGATGAGGTTGATCAAAATCCGAACTACGTGCAGCCACCAGCACCACCACCACCAGGTCGACCTCAGGTATATATTCGTAATGGTAGGCCCGCACCACCACCTCAGGTACGAGATGATGTCCATATTCCTAAACTGAAATTGAATATTCCACCATTTGAGGGTAGATATGTTCCTGATATATATCTTACTTGGGAGTTAGAAACTGAACAACGATTTACATGTTTACAATATCCTGAGGAGAGACGAGTTGCTGCTGTTGTTTGTGCTTTCACTAGTTTTGCATGTGTATGGTGGTCTGAACATTGTAGATTATATCCTATTCCAACTACTTGGGCTGCTTTGAAAACTGCTATGCGTACGCGTTGGGTTCCACCATATTATCAACGTGAATTGCTTCAAAAATTGCAGCGTTTAAGACAAGGAAAAAATTCTGTAGAAGAATATTATCAGGAATTACAAACTGGCATGATTAGATGTGGTATTGTTGAGGAGAATGAAGCTATGCTTGCACGTTTTCTGGGTGGATTAAATAGAGAGATTCAGACCATTCTAGACTATAAGGAGTATACTAATATCACTCGTTTATTCCATCTTGCTTGTAAAGCTGAACGTGAAGTGCAGGATCGACAAGCATTGGGGCGAACTAACTTTTCTGCAGGCCAACCTTCATCATGGACACCACGTGCATCTTCTACTTCAACTGCACCAGCACTTCCATCAGGTGCCACCTCCAGCCGTGATACAAGAAAACAGGCACAACCACCATTATCTGCCAAGAGCGCACCTGCGGGGCCTACACAGCGTTCTTCTTCTTCCATAGCATCAACAGGGCACACAAGTGATATTATTTGTCGTCGTTGTAAGGGAGGAGGTCATTATGCGAGAGAATGCAAATCTCCGCGTGTGATGATTGCTACCGCGGATGGTGGATATGAGTCCGCTAGTGACTATGATGAGGAGACATTAGCTCTTATTACACGTGAAGAACATGGTGGAGATGATTCTGATCATGAGACGCAATACATGGCTCCTGAAGACGCTGACAGGTATGAATGTTTAGTTGCTCAACGTGTTTTGAGTGTGCAGGTCACACAAGCTGAGCAAAATCAGAGGCACAATTTGTTCCATACCAAGGGAGTTGTGAAGGAACGTTCTGTGCGCGTCATAATAGACGGAGGGAGCTGCAACAACTTGGCTAGCATGGAGATGGTGGAGAAGCTTTCTCTCACCACAAGACCACATCCACATCCTTACTACATCCAATGGTTCAACAACAGCGGCAAGGTTAGGGTAACACGTACTGTTCGTGTGCATTTTAGTATCTCTACATATGCTGATTATGTTGATTGTGATGTGGTACCTATGCAAGCACGTTCCTTATTACTTGGTAGACCATGGCAATTTGATAAAAATTCTGTACACCATGGTAGAAACAATCACTATACTCTTGTTCATAAGGATAAAAATATTACTTTGCTTCCTATGACTCCTGATTCCATTTTGAAAGATGATATTAATAGAGCTAATAAAGCACAACAGGAGAAGAATAAGAGTGAAAATCAGATTGTGGCAAAAGAATTTGAGCAACAAATGAAGCATAATAATAAACCATCTAGTGTTGCTTCTGAAATTAAATTGAAAAGTGCATGTTTATTTGCCACCAAATCTGATATTGATGAGCTAGATTTCAGCAAATCTATTTGCTATGCTTTTGTGTGCAAAGAGGCATTATTTTCATTCGAGGACGTGCCTTCCTCTTTGCCTCCTGCTGTCACTAACATTTTGCAGGAGTTCGCTGACGTTTTTCCACAAGACGTGCCACCGGGATTACCGCCTATTCGAGGGATTGAGCATCAGATCGACTTAATTCCCGGTGCTTCACTGCCAAACCGTGCACCATACCGTACCAATCCAGAGGAGACGAAGGAGATTATGCGTCAAGTACAAGAGCTTCTCGACAAAGGTTATATACGCGAATCCCTTAGTCCTTGTGCTGTTCCTATTATTCTAGTGCCGAAAAAGGATGGTACATCACGCATGTGTGTTGATTGTAGAGGCATTAATAATATTACTATTCGTTATCGTCATCCTATTCCTAGGCTAGATGATATGCTTGATGAATTGAGTGGCTCTACAATATTCTCCAAAGTTGATTTGCATAGTGGCTACCATCAAATTCGTATGAAATTGGGAGATGAATGGAAAACAGCATTTAAAACTAAGTTTGGATTATATGAGTGGTTAGTCATGCCTTTTGGATTAACTAATGCACCTAGTACTTTCATGAGATTAATGAACGAAGTTTTACGTGCTTTCATTGGACGATTTGTGGTAGTTTACTTTGATGACATATTGATTTATAGCAGATCTTTGGAGGAACATTTGGAACATTTACGTGCTGTTTTTATTGCTCTACGTGATGCACGTTTGTTTGGTAACCTTGGGAAGTGCACCTTTTGCACCGACCGAGTATCTTTTCTTGGCTATGTTGTTACTTCACAGGGAATTGAAGTTGACAAAGCCAAGATTGAAGCTATTGATAGTTGGCCGCAGCCCAAAACGGTCACACAAGTGAGGAGTTTTCTTGGCCTCGCTGGATTCTATAGGCGTTTTGTGAGAGATTTCAGCACCATTGCTGCACCTCTCAACGAGCTTACAAAGAAGGATGTGCCTTTTGTTTGGGGTACCGCACAGGAAGAAGCCTTCACGGTATTGAAAGATAAGTTGACACATGCTCCTTTACTCCAACTTCCTGATTTTAATAAGACTTTTGAGCTTGAATGTGATGCTAGTGGAATTGGATTAGGAGGTGTGTTATTACAAGATGGCAAACCTGTTGCATACTTTTCTGAAAAATTGAGTGGGCCTAGTCTGAATTATTCTACTTATGATAAAGAATTATATGCTCTTGTTCGGACTTTAGAAACATGGCAACATTATTTATGGCCCAAAGAATTTGTTATACATTCTGATCATGAATCTTTGAAACATATTAAAAGTCAAGCTAAACTGAATCGTAGACATGCTAAATGGGTTGAATTCATTGAGACTTTCCCTTATGTCATTAAACACAAGAAGGGAAAAGAAAATGTTATTGCTGATGCATTGTCTCGTCGCTATACTATGCTTTCACAACTTGATTTCAAAATATTTGGTTTGGAGACCATCAAAGATCAATATGTGCATGATGCTGATTTTAAAGATGTAATGCAGAATTGTAAAGAAGGAAGAATGTGGAACAAGTTTGTCGTTAACGATGGATTTGTGTTTCGTGCTAACAAGCTATGCATTCCAGCTAGCTCCGTTCGTCTTTTGTTGTTGCAGGAGGCGCATGGAGGAGGATTAATGGGACACTTTGGCGTGAAGAAGACGGAGGACGTCCTGGCTACACATTTCTTTTGGCCAAAGATGAGACGGGATGTTGAGCGTTTTATTGCTCGATGCACTACATGTCAAAAAGCTAAGTCACGACTCAATCCTCATGGTTTATATATGCCTTTGCCTGTACCTAGTGTTCCTTGGGAGGATATATCTATGGACTTTGTTTTAGGTTTACCTCGAACAAAGAAGGGGAGGGATAGCATATTTGTTGTCGTGGATAGATTCTCGAAAATGGCACACTTTATACCATGTCATAAAAGCGATGATGCTGTTAATGTTGCTGATTTGTTCTTTCGTGAAATTATTCGCTTGCATGGTGTGCCAAATACTATTGTTTCAGATCGTGATACTAAATTTCTTAGCCACTTTTGGAGATGTTTATGGGCTAAGTTGGGGACTAAACTGCTTTTTAGTACTACTTGTCACCCCCAAACTGATGGACAAACTGAAGAAGTCAATAGAACGTTGTCTACTATGCTTAGGGCTGTTTTGAAGAATAATAAGAAAATGTGGGAGGAATGCTTGCCTCATATTGAATTTGCTTATAATCGTTCATTGCATTCTACTACTAAGATGTGCCCTTTCGAAGTTGTGTATGGTTTCCTACCTCGTGCACCTATTGATTTGTTGCCTCTTCCATCTTCGGAGAAGGTTAATTTTGATGCTAAACAACGTGCTGAATTAATTTTAAAAATGCATGAGTTAACTAAGGAAAACATTGAGCGTATGAATGCTAAATATAAACTTGCTGGAGATAAGGGTAGAAAACATGTTGTGTTTGCACCTGGAGATCTTGTTTGGTTACATTTGCGTAAGGATAGATTTCCTGATTTGCGCAAATCAAAGCTAATGCCACGTGCTGATGGTCCCTTTAAGGTGTTAGAGAAAATAAATGATAATGCATATAAACTTGAGCTGCCTGCAGATTTTGGGGTTAGTCCCACTTTTAACATTGCAGATTTGAAGCCTTATTTGGGTGAGGAAGATGAACTTCCGTCGAGGACGACTTCATTTCAAGAAGGGGAGGATGATGAGGACATCAATACAATTGTTACACCCACAGCCCCTGCTACTATACATACTGGACCAATTACTAGAGCTCGTGCACGCCAACTAAATTACCAGGTACTTTCCTTTCTTGGTAATGATTCTAATGTTCATGAGAATATGATGCTGCCTAAATTGGATACATTTGTTTTGCTTACAAATGAAGGGCCTAGCTTGGAGAAGGATGAACATTGGAGCAAGAACAAGCATGGAGATGATGGCATGCGCAAGGGGAACAAGAACGGAGTTACAAGTGATGATTTCAGGACTTTGAAGCCACCATAATGGGTGCATGAAGCCTTGGACGAAATATACAAGATGCCACTTCATAAATTTCGTCCCGAGGCTATTTTAGGTGCTGCGTCACCTTATTATTGGGCCAGGCCCATGTAATTTCGAAATACATAAGTATAGGCTATTTTTAGAGTCCGTATGTGTGGGGAAACAAGAGAGAGGGTTGATTTCGGACCCCTCCACCAAGGGCCACGAAATTCCCCCCTCTTCCTCCATATATACAGCCCTTAGGGCATCGTTTAGACTTTGGGTTTTGTTTAGATTAAAAGTTCGCCATAGCTGCAACTTCGCGTACTTCGTTTGTCTTCAACGACCAGACAAAGGCGTCACAGAACCCCACCTTGATCAATAAAGCTTTCATCTTATATTCGCAATATCCAGATTGCAATCTTAGTTTCTTGCTTGTTCTTCGTTTGCTCGCAGGAAACAGACCCTCGTGGTCAGGTTGATCGTGCCCCGGCGTGGTCAATAACCTCTCGGAGTTGGTTTAGCGACTGCTAAGGCGCGACGTCCTCGCACGTTCGTAGTCGGATCGTCAAAGTCGACTTCCACCAAAGCGAAATCCACCTTCTCATCGAAAGACGGGACACCTTTGCCTCTATCAGTTTGGTGGAGTGAATATTGTCGGTTACACCCTGATTATATACCTACTACTTGGGATGATTTGAAACTTGCCATGCGACATACTTTCATCCCTGCTTATTATACTCGTGACATGATTAAGAAGTTGCAACACTTAAAACAAGGTAGTGAAACTGTAACAAAATATTATGATGATTTACAAACTACCTTGTTGCATTCCTCTTTAGAAGAAAGTGAAGATGATTTTATGGATAGATTTTGGGGAGGATTAAACCGTGATATTCAAGAGATACTAATTCATGAAGAATATTATTAGGAATTACAAACTGGCATGATTAGATGTGGTATTGTCGAGGAGAATGAAGCTATGCTTGCACGTTTTCTGGGTGGATTAAATAGAGAGATTCAGACCATTCTAGACTATAAGGAGTATACTAATATCACTCGTTTATTCCATCTTGCTTGTAAAGCTGAACGTGAAGTGCAGGATCGACAAGCATTGGGGCGAACTAACTTTTCTGCAGGCCGACCTTCATCATGGACACCACGTGCATCTTCTACTTCAACTGCACCAGCACCTCCATCCGGTGCCACCTCCAGCCGTGATACAAGAAAACAGGCACAACCACCATTATCTGCCAAGAGCGCACCTGCGGGGCCTGCGCAGCGTTCGTCTTCTTCCATGGCATCAACAGGGCACACAAGTGATATTATTTGTCGTCGTTGTAAGGGAGGAGGTCATTATGCGAGGGAATGCAAATCTCCGCGTGTGATGATTGCTACCGCGGATGGTGGATATGAGTCCGCTAGTGACTATGATGAGGAGACATTGGCTCTTATTACACGTGAAGAACATGGTGGAGATGATTCTGATCATGAGACGCAATACATGGCTCCTGAAGACGCTGACAGGTATGAATGTTTAGTTGCTCAACGTGTTTTGAGTGTGCAGGTCACACAAGCTGAGCAAAATCAGAGGCACAATTTGTTCCATACCAAGGGAGTTGTGAAGGAACGTTCTGTGCGCGTCATAATAGACGGAGGGAGCTGCAACAACTTGGCTAGCATGGAGATGGTGGAGAAGCTTTCTCTCACCACAAGACCACATCCACATCCTTACTACATCCAATGTTTCAACAACAGCGGCAAGGTTAAGGTAACACGTACTGTTCGTGTGCATCTTAGTATCTCTACATATGCTGATTATGTTGATTGTGATGTGGTACCTATGCAAGCATGTTCCTTATTACTTGGTAGACCATGGCAATTTGATAAAAACTCTGTACACCATGGTAGAAACAATCACTATACTCTTGTTCATAAGGATAAAAATATTACTTTGCTTCCTATGACTCCTGATTCCATTTTGAAAGATGATATTAATAGCGCTAATAAAGCAAAACAGGAGAAGAATATGAGTGAAAATCAGATTGTGGCATAAGAATTTGAGCAACAAATGAAGCCTAATAATAAACCATCTAGTGTTGCTTCTGAAATTAAATTGAAAAGTGCATGTTTATTTGCCACCAAATCTGATATTGATGAGCTAGATTTCAGCAAATCTGTTTGCTATGCTTTTGTGTGCAAAGAGGCATTATTTTCATTCGAGGACGTGCCTTCCTCTTTGCCTCCTGCTGTCACTAACATTTTGCAGGAGTTCGCTGACGTTTTTCCACAAGACGTGCCACCGGGATTACCACCTATTCGAGGGATTGAGCATCAGATTGACTTAATTCCCGGTGCTTCACTGCCAAACCGTGCACCATACCGTACCAATCCAGAGGAGACGAAGGAGATTATGCGTCAAGTACAAGAGCTTCTCGACAAAGGTTATATACGCGAATCCCTTAGTCCTTGTGCTGTTCCTATTATTGTAGTGCCGAAAAAGGATGGTACATCACGTATGTGTGTTGATTGTAGAGGCATTAATAATATTACTATTCGTTATCGTCATCCTATTCCTAGGCTAGATGATATGCTTGATGAATTGAGTGGCTCTACAATATTCTCCAAAGTTGATTTGCGTAGTGGCTACCATCAAATTCGTATGAAATTGGGAGATGAATGGAAAACAACATTTAAAACTAAGTTTGGATTATATGAGTGGTTAGTCATGCCTTTTGGGTTAACTAATGCCCCTAGTACTTTCATGAGATTAATGAACGAAGTTTTACGTGCTTTCATTGGACGATTTGTGGTAGTCTATTTTGATGATATACTGATTTATAGCAGATCTTTGGAAGAACATTTGGAACATTTACGTGCTGTTTTTATTGCTCTACGTGATGCACGTTTGTTTGGTAACCTTGGGAAGTGCACCTTTTGCACCGACCGAGTATCTTTTCTTGGCTATGTTGTTACTCCACAGGGAATTGAAGTTGACAAAGCCAAGATTGAAGCTATTGAGAGTTGGCCGCAGCCCAAAACGGTCACACAAGTGAGGAGTTTTCTTGGCCTCGCTGGATTCTATAGGCGTTTTGTGAGAGATTTCAGCACCATTGCTGCACCTCTCAACGAGCTTACAAAGAAGGATGTGCCTTTTGTTTGGGGTACCACACAGGAAGAAGCCTTCACGGTATTGAAAGATAAGTTGACACACGCTCCTTTACTCCAACTTCCTGATTTTAATAAGACTTTTGAGCTTGAATGTGATGCTAGTGGAATTGGATTAGGAGGTGTGTTATTACAAGATGGCAAACCTGTTGCATACTTTTCTGAAAAATTGAGTGGGCCTAGTCTGAATTATACTACTTATGATAAAGAATTATATGCTCTTGTTCGGACTTTAGAAACATGGCAACATTATTTATGGCCCAAAGAATTTGTTATACATTCTGATCATGAATCTTTGAAACATATTAAAAGTCAAGCTAAACTGAATCGTAGACATGCTAAATGGGTTGAATTCATTGAGACTTTCCCTTATGTCATTAAACACAAGAAGGGAAAAGAAAATGTTATTGCTGATGCATTGTCTCGTCGCTATACTATGCTTTCACAACTTGACTTCAAAATATTTGGTTTGGAGACCATCAAAGATCAATATGTGCATGATGCTGATTTTAAGATGTAATGCAGAATTGTAAAGAAGGAAGAATGTGGAACAAGTTTGTCGTTAACGATGGATTTGTGTTTCGTGCTAACAAGCTATGCATTCCAGCTAGCTCCGTTCGTCTTTTGTTGTTGCAGGAAGCGCATGGAGGAGGATTAATGGGACATTTTGGCGTGAAGAAGACGGAGGACGTACTTGCTACACATTTCTTTTGGCCAAAGATGAGACGGGATGTTGAGCGTTTTATTGCTCGATGTACTACATGTCAAAAAGCTAAGTCACGACTCAATCCTCATGGTTTATATATGCCTTTGCCTGTACCTAGTGTTCCTTGGGAGGATATATCTATGGACTTTGTTTTAGGTTTACCTCGAACAAAGAAGGGGAGGGATAGCATATTTGTTGTCGTGGATAGATTCTCGAAAATGGCACACTTTATACCATGTCATAAAAGCGATGATGCTGTTAATGTTGCTGATTTGTTCTTTCGTGAAATTCTTCGCTTGCATGGTGTGCCAAATACTATTGTTTCAGATCGTGATACTAAATTTCTTAGCCACTTTTGGAGATGTTTATGGGCTAAGTTGGGGACTAAACTGCTTTTTAGTACTACTTGTCACCCCCAAACTGATGGACAAACTGAAGTAGTCAATAGAACGTTGTCTACTATGCTTAGGGCTGTTTTGAAGAATAATAAGAAAATGTGGGAGGAATGCTTGCCTCATATTGAATTTGCTTATAATCGTTCATTGCATTCTACTACTAAGATGTGCCCTTTTGAAGTTGTGTATGGTTTCCTACCTCGTGCACCTATTGATTTGTTGCCTCTTCCATCTTCGGAGAAGGTTAATTTTGATGCTAAACAACGTGCTGAATTGATTTTAAAAATGCATGAGTTAACTAAGGAAAACATTGAGCGTATGAATGCTAAATATAAACTTGCTGGAGATAAGGGTAGAAAACATGTTGTGTTTGCACCTGGAGATCTTGTTTGGTTAAATTTGCGTAAGGATAGATTTCCTGATTTGCGCAAATCAAAGCTAATGCCACGTGCTGATGGTCCCTTTAAGGTGTTAGAGAAAATAAATGATAATGCATATAAACTTGAGCTGCCTGCAGATTTTGGGGTTAGTCCCACTTTTAACATTGCAGATTTGAAGCCTTATTTGGGTGAGGAAGATGAACTTCCGTCGAGGACGACTTCATTTCAAGAAGGGGAGGATGATGAGGACATCAATACAATTGTTACACCCACAGCCCCTGCTGCTATACATACTGGACCAATTACTAGAGCTCGTGCACGCCAACTATATTACCAGGTACTTTCGTTTCTTGGTAATGATTCTAATGTTCATGAGAATATGATGCTGCCTAAATTGGATACATTTGTTTTGCTTACAAATGAAGGGCCTAGCTTGGAGAAGGATGAACATTGGAGCAAGAACAAGCATGGAGATGATGGCATGCGCAAGGGGAACAAGAACGCAGTTACAAGTGATGATTTCAGGACTTTGAAGCCACCATAATGGGTGCATGAAGCCTTGGACGAAATATACAAGATGCCACTTCATAAATTTCGTCCCGAGGCTATTTTAGGTGCTGCGTCACCTTATTATTGGGCCAGGCCCATGTAATTTCGAAATACATAAGTATAGGCTATTTTTAGAGTCCGTATGTGTGGGGAAACAAGAGATAGGGTTGATTTCGGACCCCTCCACCAAGGGCCACGAAATTCCCCCCCTCTTCCTCCATATATACAGCCCTTAGGGCATCGTTTAGACTTTGGGTTTTGTTTAGATTAAAAGTTCGCCATAGCTGCAACTTCGCGTACTTCGTTTGTGTTCAACGACCAGACAAAGGCGTCACAGAACCCCACCTTGATCAATAAAGCTTTCATCTTATATTCGCAATATCCATATTGCAATCTTAGTTTCTTGCTTGTTCTTCGTTTGCTCGCAGGAAACAGACCCTCGTGGTCAGGTTGATCGTGCTCCGGCGTGGTCAATAACCTCTCAGAGTTGGTTTAGCGATTGCTAAGGCGCGACGTCCTCGCACGTTCGTAGTCGGATCGTCAAAGTCGACTTCCACCAAAGCGATATCCATCATCTCATCGAAAGACGGGACACCTTTGCCTCTATCACAAGGGGTGGCGGCCAAGGAGGTGGGAGGACGTCCCAAGGCAGCCTAAAACTAAATCTAGGTCGTACAAGGCCAATGGGCCCAAGTGGAGGTGATGTAACACCTTTGGACTTGTAGTTTGACTCGGATTCTGCTGCAGCATCAGATTGTTTCGTCCACAACTCAACGCTCCGGACGAATTTGAAGGTGATTCCAATTGGGTTGGAAAGTGCACGAAATCTAGTTTCCAACAAAAAAAGAATCACCCAATTCGGAGTCCGTATTAAAAACTTGTGTGCGTTTTGAGTCAGGTGTGTCTGTGCAGTCCGAATCTGAATCCAGAACGTGAGAGACTTGGACTCTATCTTCTCTTGGGCCAAAAGTGACGTGAGAGAACTTTTTGGACAGCAAATAAACATCTCTTTCTTCCTTATCTTCATATGTGGATTGTACAAATGTCCCATACACCTGCAATTAGACAAAACACAAAAGTGTGTGAAGTATTTTTGTTCTGGATAACATAAATAGATTATTGAATAGTTTGCACTAGAAATCACCTGACAAATATGCATATATGCAATATTTTTGGTCATATCCAAGGTAGTCATGTCCTCATCATCCTCCCCTTCTTGAAAATAAAGCCGTCCTCGGCGTTGCTTAATCTGAAATGTGGCTAACAAAAGAGACAAGGTGTACATGTTGTATATGTATATGTCATCCATTTTTAATTCCCTTGATTTTTGCATATATGACACATGAATAGATGAGTAACTTGCATAGTTCATAAAACCTAAAGCCAAAAAATTAGCACAAGAAGTAGAAGGCATGAAAATATTGCAACTCAGTTTGCACATATAAGTGAAGCTCTTATTCATTTCAAAAGATTGACAATGTTCATCATTAAACCATCCCAACATTGGTGAATAAACCTTACTTGCATCAAATTTACATGCTACAACATGCTTAAATAAGCAAACATGCAATAATTCATTCAACACAGAATCATCACCAAGATTAGAGGTCATATCAAAATGATTAAACATTGGTTCTTTTGCATCAATAGTTAATTCAATGGGTGCACTCAAAATTGTTGGTATTTCAGTTGTTTGATCACATGGCAAAGTCAAATTATCAACGTAGTCCTCTAAAATAGGTGGTGTGATCAAAGTAGTGGGTAGCTCATTAGATGGTGTATTCAAATTGACAAGGCATTCATCATTCTCATGTAGAGATGGAAGATCAGTACCTTTGTCATTACCTCTTATGATCAACTCAGATGATGTAGCCACTCTCGGGGGCGATGTGTCACATGGTGGAGGTGATGTAGTCCTGACAACAACGGATGTGGTTGTCATAGTATGCCTAGTAGTTGAAGGAACAATCATATCAACTCTTGGAATGTGCACCGTGCGCTTGTTCTCCTCGTGGCCAACACGTCGTTTTATTTCCTGTTCAGCTTTGTAAGCAAGATGAAACAAATGGTCCATAGGATAACACTCTTCATGAATTAGTATCTCTTGAATATCACGGTTTAATCCTCCCCAAAATCTATCCATAAAATCATCTTCACTTTCTTCTAAAGAGGAATGCAACAAGGTAGTTTGTAAATCATCATAATATTTTGTTACAGTTTCACTACCTTGTTTTAAGTGTTGCAACTTCTTAATCATGTCACGAGTATAATAAGCAGGGACGAAAGTATGTCGCATGGCAAGTTTCAAATCATCCCAAGTAGTAGGTATATAATCAGGGTGTAACCGACAATATTCACTCCACCAAACCAGAGCATAACCAGTGAAAGAACCAACCGCAACCTTAACCTTTTTATGTTCATCGAAATTATGGGAAGCAAATATATTTTTTATGTCGAACTCCCATTCAATATATAAAGCAGGTTTAAAACGGCCATTAAATGGTGGTATAGATACATTAACCTGATCATGTGCATTTGGATGTTTGTGCACCTCTCGTGACGGTTGTGGTATTTGCAAAGGTGGTGGCATGTCTCCCGCGATCGACAAAGCCCATGAATTGACTCTGGATCCTGTCATGATTAGTAGAACAAGAAACAAAACCCAAAAATAATGTTCCTATAACTACTAGGATGTGGTGGTAAAACGCTCACAGTAAAGCAAATATCAATGTCTTACAAGTTCTTACCATGCAGCAGGCGGTGATCGGCAACCAGCGGTGTCAAGTAACTCCGAATATTGAGTAAAGCGATTGCCAGGGGAGCGTACGTATACACGGTGTAGAAATATGTGGAGCTGGGTTGGCTATATATGCTAGCAAAAGATTAGCAATAATCAATTCAAAGATGCAATGTTGAATAAACGCTCAACGACTGTACTGTGCTGGTCCTAGGTTAGACCGGACTAGAGACGCGAGCCTAGAACACTAATGAGGTCACGGCGTAGCACAACTAGCATCAATGAAGGATACTAAGTAGCTCTTGACAGCAAGATATAAGTGAAGATCACAACGGCAGTGAAGATAATGATGAAAAACAACTGCCAAGCAGGATATACAACAACTCTCTCTCCAACTTTCCTCTTGAAAAGTTTGAGACAATTTTCTGATAAATTCTTTCAAAGAATGCTACTAACTCAAGCTTTCCAATGCAAAAAGAATCACTCAATTCCGAGTTGATATGAGGAGTCAAAGAATTCTAAAACTGGCCTGAAAAATTGGAACAAGCTGTGTTCACGAACTTCGGAGGGCAAAAAGACCTATTTAGAAGCCGATTTTGAGGTGTCAAATATTGAACTAGCTTTTGAAACTATTTAGATGCGGCTCGTCGCTATCTTCAATTTGAGTACTCACGGAGCCAAAACGGACTTCGTATGAGGAAGATACACCTGTTTTACTGAACAGTGCGCAAAACAGATTCCAATCCGAATTCAGGTACGAGATTGATTCTAGATAGATCCAATTTTTTTTCTTCTCTCTTTTTTTCTCACGCTTTTTTTTTCTTTTTCTTCTCCCTCTTTTTCTTTTTTTTCTTTCCTTTTTTCTCTTTTTTTTCTTTATCTTCTTTTTCTCCCTCTTTCCAAGACAAACTAGATAAGATGCAGATTCGATCTGGCGAAGATGTGAGTGACCTCAACTATGATTATGACAATAAACAGTGCATAGCACGTGGTGGAAATTAGTGGATTGGATGGTGGACAGCGGATGGGATAATGATGCAGCGGCTGCGTGACTAATGTGAACAGGGGCAAAGGTGTCCCGTCTTTCGATGAGATGATGGATATCGCTTTGGTGGAAGTCGACTTTGACGATCCGACTACGAACGTGCGAGGATGTCGCGCCTTAGCAATCGCTAAACCAACTCCGAGAGGTTATTGACCACGCCGGAGCACGATCAACCTGACCACGAGGGTCTGTTTCCTGCGAGCAAACGAAGAACAAGCAAGAAACTAAGATTGCAATCTGGATATATGGTGGTGGTATATGGCAGCGGTGGTGGTAGCGGTGGTAGTATATGGATATGGATCGGTGGTGGTATATGGACACGGATTGGTGGTGGTATATGGATACGGATTCGGTGCGGTGGTGGTAGATGGCAGGGGCGATGATGATGGTGCGGCGGCGGCGTGACAACTTATGACCAGAACTCGAAACTCTAAAAGACTAAACTCTAAGACCAGCAACTAGACACGACGATGCAACCGCAAATTCAACAAAGCAAAACCCTAAAAAGATTATGCAAGGCTCAGATTGGTTCGGATATGATGAACTAACCCTAATTTTTTTGTGGCTTTTTCGTGGACTATAGGTATGAAGAACAGACTCGATCTAAACTACGAAAAACTATAAAATCTCACCGAGCAACCTGGAAATCTGATACCACTTGATAGAGGCGGGGTGTCCCGATCTTTCAATGAGATGATACTACCAATTTGGTGGAGACGACTTTGACAATCCGACTACAAACGTGCACGACGTTGCGCCTTAGCAATCGCTAAACCAATCTCCTGAGGTTATTGACCACGCCGGAGCATGATCAACCTGACCACGAAGGTCTATTCCTGCAAGCAATCGAGGAACAAGCAAGAATATGATAAAAGCAATCTGAATATTGCGAATATATATGAAGTATTGATAAAGGTGGGGATCCGTAAGCGGTCTTGGTCTGGTCGTTGGACACAAACGAAGTACACGAAGTTGCAATGGCTAACTTTTAACTAAACAAATCCCAAGAAAAAGCTACTAGATGGATCTACTTATATAGGAGCAAGGGGTGGCGACCAAGGAGGTGGGAGGACGTCCCAAGGCATCCTAAAACTAAATCTAGGGCGTACAAGGCCAATGGGCCCAAGTGGAGGTGATGTAACACCTTTGGACTTGTAGTTTGACTCAGATTCTGCTGCAGCATCAGATTGTTTCGTCCACAACTCAACGCTCCGTACGAATTTGAAGGTGATTCCAATTGGGTTGGAAAGTGCACGAAATCTAGTTTCCAACAAAAAAAAATCACCCAATTCGGAGTCCGTATGAAAAACTTGTGTGCGTTTTGAGTCAGGTATGTCTGTGCAGTCCGAATCTGAATCCAGAACGTGAGAGACTTGAACTCTATCTTCTCTTGGGCCAAAAGTGACGTGAGAGAACTTTTTGGACAGCAAATAAACATCTCTTTCTTCCTTATCTTCATATGTGGATTGTACAAATGTCCCATACACCTGCAATTAGACAAAACACAAAAGTGTGTGAAGTATTTTTGTTCTGGATAACATAAATAGATTATTGAATAGTTTGCACTAGAAATCACCTGACAAATATGCATATATGCAATATTTTTGGTCATATCCAAGGTAGTCATGTCCTCATCAACTTGTCACCCCCAAACTGATGGACAAACTGAAGTAGTCAATAGAACGTTGTCTACTATGCTTAGGGCTGTTTTGAAGAATAATAAGAAAATGTGGGAGGAATGCTTGCCTCATATTGAATTTTCTTATAATCGTTCATTGCATTCTACTACTAAGATGTGCCCTTTTGAAGTTGTGTATGGTTTCCTACCTCGTGCACCTATTGATTTGTTGCCTCTTCCATCTTCGGAGAAGGTTAATTTTGATGCTAAACAACATGCTGAATTGATTTTAAAAATGCATGAGTTAACTAAGGAAAACATTGAGCGTATGAATGCTAAATATAAACTTGCTGGAGATAAGGGTAGAAAACATGTTGTGTTTGCACCTGGAGATCTTGTTTGGTTACATTTGCGTAAGGATAGATTTCCTGATTTGCGCAAATCAAAGCTAATGCCACGTGCTGATGGTCCCTTTAAGGTGTTAGAGAAAATAAATGATAATGCATATAAACTTGAGCTGCCTGCAGATTTTGGGGTTAGTCCCACTTTTAACATTGCAGATTTGAAGCCTTCTTTGGGTGAGGAAGATGAACTTCGTCGAGGACGACTTCATTTCAAGAAGGGGAGGATGATGAGGACATCAATACAATTGTTACACCCACAGCCCCTGCTGCTATACATAATGGACCAATTACTAGAGCTCGTGCACGCCAACTAAATTACCAGGTACTTTCGTTTCTTGGTAATGATTCTAATGTTCATGAGAATATGATGCTGCCTAAATTGGATACATTTGTTTTGCTTACAAATGAAGGGCCTAGCTTGGAGAAGGATGAACATTGGAGCAAGAACAAGCATGGAGATGATGGCATGCGCAAGGGGAACAAGAACGGAGTTACAAGTGATGATTTCAGGACTTTGAAGCCACCATAATGGGTGCATGAAGCCTTGGACGAAATATACAAGATGCCACTTCATAAATTTCGTCCCGAGGCTATTTTAGGTGCTGCGTCACCTTATTATTGGGCCAGGCCCATGTAATTTCGAAATACATAAGTATAGGCTATTTTTAGAGTCCGTATGTGTGGGGAAACAAGAGTTAGGGTTGATTTCGGACCCCTCCACCAAGGGCCACGAAATTCCCCCCCTCTTCCTCCATATATACAGCCCTTAGGGCATCGTTTAGACTTTGGGTTTTGTTTAGATTAAAAGTTCGCCATAGCTGCAACTTCGCGTACTTCGTTTGTGTTCAACGACCAGACAAAGGCGTCACAGAACCCCACCTTGATCAATAAAGCTTTCATCTTATATTCGCAATATCCAGATTGCAATCTTAGTTTCTTGCTTGTTCTTCGTTTGCTCGCAGGAAACAGACCTTCGTGGTCAGGTTGATCGTGCTCCGGCGTGGTCAATAACCTCTCGGAGTTGGTTTAGCGATTGCTAAGGCGCGACGTCCTCGCACGTTCGTAGTCGGATCGTCAAAGTCGACTTCCACCAAAGCGAAATCCACCATCTCATCGAAAGACGGGACACCTTTGCCTCTATCATCATGAGAATATGATGCTGCCTAAATTGGATACATTTGTTTTGCTTACAAATGAAGGGCCTAGCTTGGAGAAGGATGAACATTGGAGCAAGAACAAGCATGGAGATGATGGCATGCGCAAGGGGAACAAGAACGGAGTTACAAGTGATGATTTCAGGACTTTGAAGCCACCATAATGGGTGCATGAAGCCTTGGACGAAATATACAAGATGCCACTTCATAAATTTCGTCCCGAGGCTATTTTAGGTGCTGCGTCACCTTATTATTGGGCCAGGCCCATGTAATTTCGAAATACATAAGTATAGGCTATTTTTAGAGTCCGTATGTGTGGGGAAACAAGAGATAGGGTTGATTTCGGACCCCTCCACCAAGGGCCACGAAATTCCCCCCTCTTCCTCCATATATACAGCCCTTAGGGCATCGTTTAGACTTTGGGTTTTGTTTAGATTAAAAGTTCGCCATAGCTGCAACTTCGCGTACTTCGTTTGTGTTCAACGACCAGACAAAGGCGTCACAGAACCCCACCTTGATCAATAAAGCTTTCATCTTATATTCGCAATATCCAGATTGCAATCTTAGCTTCTTGCTTGTTCTTTGTTTGCTCGCAGGAAACAGACCCTCGTGGTCAGGTTGATCGTGCTCCGGCGTGGTCAATAACCTCTCGGAGTTGGTTTAGCGATTGCTAAGGCGCGACGTCCTCGCACGTTCGTTGTCGGATCGTCAAAGTCGACTTCCACCAAAGCGAAATCCACCATCTCATCGAAAGACGGGACAACTTTGCCTCTATCATCTACCAAGTAATAAGGAACATGCTTGCATAGGTACCACATCACAATCAACATAATCAGCATATGTACAGATACTAAAATGCACACGAACAGTACATGTTACTTTAACCTTGCCACTATTGTTGAACCATTGGATGTAGTAAGGATGTGGATGTGGTCTTGTGGTGAGAGAAAGCTTCTCCACCATCTCCATGCTAGCCAAGTTGTTGCAGCTCCCTCCGTCTATGATGACGCGCACAGAACGTTCCTTCACAACTCCCTTGGTATGGAACAAATTGTGCCTCTGATTTTGCTCAGCTTGTGTGATCTGCACACTCAAAACACGTTGAGCAACTAAACATTCATACCTGTCAGCGTCTTCAGGAGCCATGTATTGCGTCTCATGATCAGAATCATCTCCACCATGTTCTTCACGTGTAATAAGAGCCAAAGTCTCCTCATCATAGTCACTAGCAGACTCATATCCACCATCCGCGGTAGCAATCATCACACGCGGAGATTTGCATTCTCTCGCATAATGACCTCCTCCCTTACAACGACGACAAATAATATCACTTGTGTGCCCTGTTGATGCCATGGAAGAAGAAGAACGCTGTGCAGGCCCCGCAGGTGCGCTCTTGGCAGATAATGGTGGTTGTGCCTGTTTTCTTGTATCACGGCTGGAGGTGGCACCGGATGGAGGTGCTGGTGCAGTTGAAGTAGAAGATGCACGTGGTGTCCATGATGAAGGTCGGCCTGCAGAAAAGTTAGTTCGCCCCAATGCTTGTCGATCCTGCACTTCACGTTCAGCTTTACAAGCAAGATGGAATAAACGAGTGATATTAGTATACTCCTTATAGTCTAGAATGCTCTGAATCTCTCTATTTAATCCACCCAGAAAACGTGCAAGCATAGCTTCATTCTCCTCAACAATACCACATCTAATCATGCCAGTTTGTAATTCCTGATAATATTTTTCTACAGAATTTTTCCCTTGTCTTAAACGCTGCAATTTTTGAAGCAATTCACGTTGATAATATGGTGGAACCCAACGCGTACGCATAGCAGTTTTCAAAGCAGCCCAAGTAGTTGGAATAGGATATAATCTACAATGTTCAGACCACCATACACATGCAAAACTAGTGAAAGCACAAACAGCAGTAGCAACTCGTCTCTCCTCAGGATATTGTAAACATGTAAATCGTTGTTCAGTTTCTAACTCCCAAGTAAGATATATATCAGGAACATATCTACCCTCAAATGGTGGAATATTCAATTTTAGTTTAGGAATATGGACATCATCTTGATAGAGGCGGGGTGTGCCGATCTTTCGATGAGATGATAACTATCGATTTGGTGGAGACGACTTTGACGATCCGACTACAAACGTGCACGACGTTGCGCCTTAGCAATCGCTAAACCAATCTCCTGAGGTTATTGACCACGCCGGAAGCACGATCAACCTGACCACGAAGGTCTATTCCTGCAAGCAATTGAAGAACAAGCAAGAATATGACAAAAGCAATCTGAATATTGCGAGTATATATGAAGTTTTGATAAAGATGGGGATCCGTAAGCGGTCTTGGTCTGGTCGTTGGACACAAACGAAGTACACGAAGTTGCAATGGCTAACTTTTAACTAAACAAATCCCAAGGAAATGATGAGGACATGACTACCTTGGATATGACCAAAAATATTGCATATATGCATATTTGTCAGGTGATTTCTAGTGCAAACTATTCAATAATCTATTTATGTTATCCAGAACAAAAATACTTCACACACTGTTGTGTTTTGTCTAATTGCAGGTGTATGGGACATTTGTACAATCCACATATGAAGATAAGGAAGAAAGAGATGTTTATTTGCTGTCCAAAAAGTTCTCTCACGTCACTTTTGGCCCAACAGAAGATAGAGTCCAAGTCTCTCATGTTCTGGATTCAGATTCGGACTGCACAGACATACCTGATTCAAAATGCACACAAGTTTTTCATACGGACTCCGAATTGGGTGATTCTTCTTTTGTTGGAAACTAGATTTCGTGCACTTTCCAACCCAATTGGAATCACCTTCAAATTCGTCCGGAGCGTTGAGTTGTGGACGAAACAATCTGATGCTGCAGCAGAATCCGAGTCAAACTACAAGTCCAAAGGTGTTACATCACCTCTACTTGGGCCCATTGGCCTTGTACGACCTAGATTTAGTTTTAGGCTGCCTTGGGACGTCCTCCCACCTCCTTGGCCGCCACCCCCTGCTCCTATATAAGTAGATTCATCTAGTAGCTTTTCCTTGGGATTTGTTTAGTTAAAAGTTAGCCATTGCAACTTCGTGTACTTCGTTTGTGTCCAACGACCAGACAAAGACCGCTTACGGATCCCCATCTTTATCAAAACTTCATATATACTCGCAATATTCAGATTGCTTTTGTCATATTCTTGCTTGTTCTTCGATTGCTTGCAGGAATAGACCTTCGTGGTCAGGTTGATCGTGCTTCCGGCGTGGTCAATAACCTCAGGAGATTGGTTTAGCGATTGCTAAGGCGCAACGTCGTGCACGTTTGTAGTCGGATCGTCAAAGTCGTCTCCACCAAATCGATAGTTATCATCTCATCGAAAGATCGGGACACCCCGCCTCTATCAAGTGGTATCAGTTTTCAGGTTGCTCGGTGAGAATTTCCAGTTTTTCCTAGATTAGATTTATTTTCTTACCTATTGTTCAAGAAAAAACCACAAAACAAAAGTTAGATCTATTCATCCTTTGTCCTAGCCAGACTGAGCCTTTGCAATTTTCTTTTCATTGTTTGCATTATTGAATTATCGGTTGCATCGCCGTGTCGAGTTGCTGGTCTTAGTGTCTAGTTCCTTTAGAGTTTCGAGTTCTGTTCACATTAGTCACGCAGCCGCTGCATCATTATCCCATCCGCTGTCCACCATCCCATCCACCAATTTCCACTGTGTGCTACGCACTATTTATTGTCATAATCATAGTTGAGGTCACTCACATCTTCGCCTGATCGAATCTGCATCTTATCTAGTTTGTCTTGGAAAGAGGGAGAAAAAGAAGACAAAGAAAAAAAAGAGAGAGAAAAGGAAAGAAAAAAAAAGAGGGAGAAGAAAAAGAAAAAAAAGGCGTGAGAAAAAAAAAGAGAGAAGAAAAAAAAATTGGATCTATCTAGAATCAATCTCGTACCTGAATTCGGATTGGAATCTCTTTTGCGCACTGTTCAGTAAAACAGGTGTATCTTCCTCATACGAAGTCAGCTTTGGCTCCGTGAGTACTCAAATTGAAGATAGCGACGAGCCGCATCTAAATAGTTGCAGAAGCTTGTTCAATATTTGACACCTCAAAATAGGCTTCTAAATAGGTCTTTTTGCCCTCCGAAGTTCGTGAACACAACTTGTTCCAATTTTTCAGGCCAGTTTTAGAATTCTTTGACTCCTCATATCAACTCGGAATTGAGTGATTCTTTTTGCATTGGAAAGCTTGGGTTAGTAGCATTCTTTGAAAGAATTTATCAGAAAATTGTCTCAAACTTTTCAAGAGGAAAGTTGGAGAGAGAGTTGTTGTATATCCTGCTTGGCAGTTGTTTTTCATCATTATCTTCACTGCCGTTGTGATCTTCACTTATATCTTGCTGTCAAGAGCTACTTAGTATCCTTCATTGATGCTAGTTGTGCTACGCCGTGACCTCATTAGTGTTCTAGGCTCGCGTCTCTAGTCCGGTCTAGCCTAGGACCAGCACAGTACCGTCGTTGAGCGTTTATTCAACATTGCATCTTTGAATTGATTATTGCTAATCTTTTGCTACCATATATAGCCAACCCAGCTCCACATATTTCTACACCGTGTATACGTACGCTCCCCTGGCAATCACTTTACTCAATATTCGGAGTTACTTGACACCGCTGGTTGCCGATCACCGCCTGCTGCATGGTAAGAACTTGTAAGACATTGATATTTGCTTTACTGTGAGCGTTTTACCACCACATCCTAGTAGTTATAGGAACATTATTTTTGGGTTTTGTTTCTTGTTCTACTAATCATGACAGGATCCAGAGTCAATTCATGGGCTTTGTCGATCGCGGGAGACGTGCCACCACCTTTGCAAATACCACAACCGTCACGAGAGGTGCACAAACATCCAAATGCACATGATCAGGTTAATGTATCTATACCACCATTTAATGGCTGTTTTAAACCTGCTTTATATATTGAATGGGAGTTCGACATAAAAAATATATTTGCTTCTCATAATTTCAATGAACATAAAAAGGTTAAGGTTGCGGTTGGTTCTTTCACTGGTTATGCTTTGGTTTGGTGGAGTGAATATTGTCGGTTACACCCTGATTATATACCTACTACTTGGGATGATTTAAAACTTGCCATGCGACATACTTTCGTCCCTGCTTATTATACTCGTGACATGATTAAGAAGTTGCAACATTTAAAACAAGGTAGTGAAACTGTAACAAAATATTATGATGATTTACAAACTACCTTGTTGCATTCCTCTTTAGAAGAAAGTGAAGATGATTTTATGGATAGATTTTGGGGAGGATTAAACTGTGATATTCAAGAGATACTAATTCATGAAGAGTGTTATCCTATGGACCATTTGTTTCATCTTGCTTGCAAAGTTGAACAGGAAATAAAACGACGTGTTGGCCACGAGGAGAACAAGCGCACGGTGCACATTCCAAGAGTTGATATGATTGTTCCTTCAACTACTAGGCATACTATGACAACCACATCCGTTGTTGTCAGGACTACATCACCTCCACCATGTGACACATCGCCCCCGAGAGTGGCTACATCATCTGAGTTGATCATAAGAGGTAATGACAAAGGTACTGATCTTCCATCTCTACATGAGAATGATGAATGCCTTGTCAATTTGAATGCACCATCTGATGAGCTACCCACTACTTTGATCACACCACCTATTTTAGAGGACTACGTTGATAGTTTGATTTTGCCATGTGATCAAACAACTGAAATACCAATAATTTTGAGTGCACCCATTGAATTAACTATTGATGCAAAAGAACCAATGTTTAATCATTTTGATATGACCTCTAATCTTGGTGATGATTCTGTGTTGAATGACTTATTGCATGTTTGCTTATTTAAGCATGTTGTAGCATGTAAATTTGATGCAAGTAAGGTTTATTCACCAAAATTGGGATGGTTTAATGATGAACATTGTCAATCTTTTGAAATGAATAAGAGCTTCACTTATATGTGCAAACTGAGTTGCAATATTTTCATGCCTTCTACTTCTTGTGCTAATTTTTTGGCTTTAGATTTTATGAACTATGCAAGTTACTCATCTATTCATGTGTCATATATGCAAAAATCAAGGGAAGTAAAAATGGATGACATATACATATACAACATGTACACCTTGTCTCTTTTGTTAGCCACATTTCAGATTAAGCAACGCCGAGGACGGCTTTATTTTCAAGAAGGGGAGGATGATGAGGACATGGCTACCTTGGATATGACCAAAAATATTGCATATATGCATATTTGTCAGGTGATTTCTAGTGCAAACTATTCAATAATCTATTTATGTTATCCAGAACAAAAATACTTCACACACTGTTGTGTTTTGTCTAATTGCAGGTGTATGGGACATTTGTACAATCCACATATGAAGATAAGGAAGAAAGAGATGTTTATTTGCTGTCCAAAAAGTTCTCTCACGTCACTTTTGGCCCAAGAGAAGATAGAGTCCAAGTCTCTCATGTTCTGGATTCAGATTCGGACTGCACAGACATACCTGACTCAAAACGCACACAAGTTTTTCATACGGACTCCGAATTGGGTGATTCTTTTTTTGTTGGAAACTAGATTTCGTGCACTTTCCAACCCAATTGGAATCACCTTCAAATTCGTCCGGAGCGTTGAGTTGTGGACGAAAAAATCTGATGCTGCAGCAGAATCCGAGTCAAACTACAAGTCCAAAGGTGTTACATCACCTCTACTTGGGCCCATTGGCCTTGTACGACCTAGATTTAGTTTTAGGCTGCCTTGGGACGTCCTCCCACCTCCTTGGCCGCCACCCCTTGCTCCTATATAAGTAGATTCATCTAGTAGCTTTTCCTTGGGATTTGTTTAGTTAAAAGTTAGCCATTGCAACTTCGTGTACTTCGTTTGTGTCCAACGACCAGACCAAGACCGCTTCCGGATCCCCACCATTATCAATACTTCATATATATTTGCAATATTCAGATTGCTTTATCATATTCTTGCTCGTTCTTCGATTGCTTGCAGGAATAGACCTTCGTGGTCAGGCTGACCATGCTTCCAGCATCGTCAGTAACCTCAGGAGATTGGTTTAGCGATTGCTAAGGCGCAACGTTGTGCACCTTCGTAGTTGGATTGTCAAAGTCGTCTCCACCAAATCGATAGTTATCATCTCATCGAAAGATCGGGACACCCCCGCCTCTATCAAGTGGAATAGATTATTGAATAGTTTGCACTAGAAATCACCTGACAAATATGCATATATGCAATATTTTTGGTCATATCCAAGGTAGTCATGTCCTCATCACATCTCGTACCTGAGGTGGTGGTACAGGCCTACCATTACGAATATATACCCGAGGTCGACCTGCTGGTGGTGGTACAGGTGGCTGCACGTAGTGCTGATTTTGATCAACCTCATCCTCATAATCTCCCACATAATCATCATCCTCCGCATCAGCAGCAGGAGCCACAGAAGTATCAACAGCAGCACCAACAGTTTGGCCAAACGCAAGAGGAACACGGCTTGCTCGGCGGAGGTCTGTTTAGCGACGTGGAGGTAGTCGTTGTTGTTGTTGTTGGAGAGGTGCGTTAGGTGCAGCGGGTGGTGGTGGTGGAAGACGCGCGAGCAATTCATTAAACTTGTTATCGAGCTTTGTTTCGAACGTCTTCTCAAGGCCAGTGATCTTCTCCATGGCCTCTTCAAAATTGTTCAGCACATCTTGCACCTGTTCAGTCATCATTTGCTGAAACTGATAGAGGCAGAGGTGTCCCGTCTTTCGATGAGATGATGGATATCGCTTTGGTGGAAGTCGACTTTGACGATCCGACTACGAACGTGCGAGGACGTCGCGCCTTAGCAATCGCTAAACCAACTCCGAGAGGTTATTGACCACGCCGGAGCACGATCAACCTGACCACGAGGGTCTGTTTCCTGCGAGCAAACGAAGAACAAGCAAGAAACTGAGATTGCAATCTGGATATTGCGAATATAAGATGAAAGCTTTATTGATCAAGGTGGGGTTCTGTGACGCCTTTGTCTGGTCGTTGAACACAAACGAAGTACGCGAAGTTGCAGCTATGGCGAACTTTTAATCTAAACAAAACCCAAAGTCTAAACGATGCCCTAAGGGCTGTATATATGGAGGAAGTGATAGAGGCGAGGGTGTCCCGGTCTTTCGATGAGATGATAACTATCGATTTGGTGGAGACGACTTTGACGATCCGACTACAAACGTGCACGACGTTGCGCCTTAGCAATCGCTAAACCAACTCCGAGAGGTTATTGACCACGCTGGAGCACGATCAACCTGACCACGAAGGTCTATTCCTGCAAGCAATCGAAGAACGAGCAAGAATATGATAAAGCAATCTGAATATTGCGAATATATATGAAGTATTGATAATGGTGGGGATCCGGAAGCGGTCTTGGTCTGGTCGTTGGACACAAACGAAGTACACGAAGTTGCAATGGCTAACTTTTAACTAAACAAATCCCAACGAAAAGCTACTAGATGGATCTACTTATATAGGAGCAAGGGGTGACGGCCAAGGAGGTGGGAGGACGTCCCAAGGCATCCTAAAACTAAATCTAGGTCGTACAAGACCAATGGGCCCAAGTGGAGGTGATGTAACACCTTTGGACTTGTAGTTTGACTCGGATTCTGCTGCAGCATCAGATTGTTTCGTCCACAACTCAACGATCCGGACGAATTTGAAGGTGATTCCAATTGGGTTGGAAAGTGCACGAAATCTAGTTTCCAACAAAAAACGAATCACCCAATTCGGAGTCCGTATGAAAAACTTGTGTGCGTTTTGAGTCAGGTGTGTCTGTGCAGTCCGAATCTGAATCCAGAACGTGAGAGACTTGGACTCTATCTTCTCTTGGGCCAAAAGTGACGTGAGAGAACTTTTTGGACAGCAAATAAACATCTCTTTCTTCCTTATCTTCATATGTGGATTGTACAAATGTCCCATACACCTGCAATTAGACAAAACACAAAAGTGTGTGAAGTATTTTTGTTCTGGATAACATAAATAGATTATTGAATAGTTTGCACTAGAAATCACCTGACAAATATGCATATATGCAATATTTTTGGTCATATCCAAGGTAGTCATGTCCTCATCATCCTCCCCTTCTTGAAAATAAAGCTGTCCTCGGCGTTGCTTAATCTGAAATGTGGCTAACAAAAGAGACAAGGTGTACATGTTGTATATGTATATGTCATCCATTTTTACTTCCCTTGATTTTTGCATATATGACACATGAATAGATGAGTAACTTGCATAGTTTATAAAATCTAAAGCCAAAAAATTAGCACAAGAAGTAGAAGGCATGAAAATATTGCAACTCAGTTTGCACATATAAGTGAAGCTCTTATTCATTTCAAAAGATTGACAATGTTCATCATTAAACCATCCCAACATTGGTGAATAAACCTTACTTGCATCAAATTTACATGCTACAACATGCTTAAATAAGCAAACATGCAATAAGTCATTCAACACAGAATCATCACCAAGATTAGAGGTCATATCAAAATGATTAAACATTGGTTCTTTTGCATCAATAGTTAATTCAATGGGTGCACTCAAAATTGTTGGTATTTCAGTTGTTTGATCACATGGCAAAGTCAAATTATCAACATAGTCCTCGAAAATAGGTGGTGCGATCAAAGTAGTGGGTAGCTCATCAGATGGTGCATTCAAATTGACAAGGCAATCATCATTCTCATGTAGAGATGGAAGATCAGTACCTTTGTCATTACCTCTTATGATCAACTCAGATGATGTAGCCACTCTCGGGGGCGATGTGTCACATGGTGGAGGTGATGTAGTCCTGACAACAACGGATGTGGTTGTCATAGTATGCCTAGTAGTTGAAGGAACAATCATATCAACTCTTGGAATGTGCACCGTGCGCTTATTCTCCTCGTGGCCAACACGTCGTTTTATTTCCTGTTCAGCTTGGCAAGCAAGATGAAACAAATGGTCCATAGGATAACACTCTTCATGAATTAGTATCTCTTGAATATCACGGTTTAATCCTCCCCAAAATCTATCCATAAAATCATCTTCACTTTCTTCTAAAGAGGAATGCAACAAGGTAGTTTGTAAATCATCATAATATTTTGTTACAGTTTCACTACCTTGTTTTAAGTGTTGCAACTTCTTAATCATGTCACGAGTATAATAAGCAGGGACGAAAGTATGTCGCATGGCAAGTTTCAAATCATCCCAAGTAGTAGGTATATAATCAGGGTGTAACCGACAATGTTCACTCCACCAAACCAAAGCATAACTAGTGAAAGAACCAACCGCAACCTTAACCTTTTTATGTTCATTGAAATTATGGGAAGCAAATATATTTTTTATGTCGTACTCCCATTCAATATATAAAGCAGGTTTAAAATGGCCATTAAATGGTGATATAGATACATTAACCTGATCATGTGCATTTGGATGTTTGTGCACCTCTCGTGACGGTTGTGGTATTTGCAAAGGTGGTGGCACGTCTCCCGCGATCGACAAAGCCCATAAATTGACTCTGGATCCTGTCATGATTAGTAGAACAAGAAACAAAACGCAAAAATAATGTTCCTATAACTACTAGGATGTGGTGGTAAAACGCTCACAGTAAAGCAAATATCAATGTCTTACAAGTTCTTACCATGCAGCAGGCGGTGATCGGCAACCAGCGGTGTCAAGTAACTCCGAATATTGAGTAAAGCGATTGCCAGGGGAGCGTACGTATACACGGTGTAAAAATATGTGGAGCTGGGTTGGCTATATATGGTAGCAAAAGATTAGCAATAATCAATTCAAAGATGCAATGTTGAATAAACGCTCAACGACGGTACTGTGCTGGTCCTATGATAGAGGCGAGGGTGTCCCGATCTTTCGATGAGATGATAACTATCGATTTGGTGGAGACGACTTTGACGATCCGACTACAAACGTGCACGATGTTGCGCCTTAGCAATCGCTAAACCAATCTCCTGAGGTTACTGACGATGCCGGAAGCACGGTCAGCCTGACCACGAAGGTCTATTCCTGCAAGCAATCGAAGAACGAGCAAGAATATGATAAAGCAATCTGAATATTGCAAATATATATGAGGTATTGATAATGGTGGAGATCCGTAAGCGGTTTTGGTCTGGTCGTTGGACACAAACGAAGTACACGAAGTTGCAATGGCTAACTTTTAACTAAACAAATCCCAAGGAAAAGCTACTAGATGGATCTACTTATATAGGAGCAAGGGGTGGCAGCCAAGGAGGTGGGAGGACGTCCCAAGGCAGCCTAAAACTAAATCTAGGTCGTACAAGGCCAATGGGCCCAAGTGGAGGTGATGTAACACCTTTGGACTTGTAGTTTGACTCGGATTCTGCTGCAGCATCAGATTGTTTCGTCCACAACTCAACGCTCCGGACGAATTTGAAGGTGATTCCAATTGGGTTGGAAAGTGCACGAAATCTAGTTTCCAACAAAAAAAGAATCACCCAAATCGGAGTCCGTATGAAAAACTTGTGTCTGTTTTGAGTCAGGTGTGTCTGTGCAGTCCGAATCTGAATCCAGAACGTGAGAGACTTGGACTCTATCTTCTCTTGGGCCAAAAGTGACGTGAGAGAACTTTTTGGACAGCAAATAAACATCTCTTTCTTCCTTATCTTCATATGTGGATTGTACAAATGTCCCATACACCTGCAATTAGACAAAACACAAAAGTGTGTGAAGTATTTTTGTTCTGGATAACATAAATAGATTATTTAATAGTTTGCACTAGAAATCACCTGACAAATATGCATATATGCAATATTTTTGGTCATATCCAAGGTAGTCATGTCCTCATCATCCTCCCCTTCTTGAAAATAAAGCCGTCCTCGGCGTTGCTTAATCTGAAATGTGGCTAACAAAAGAGACAAGGTGTACATGTTGTATATGTATATGTCATCCATTTTTACTTCCCTTGATTTTTGCATATATGACACATGAATAGATGAGTAACTTGCATAGTTCATAAAATCTAAAGCCAAAAAATTAGCACAAAAAGTAGAAGGCATGAAAATATTGCAACTCAGTTTGCACATATAAGTGAAGCTCTTATTCATTTCAAAAGATTGACAATGTTCATCATTAAACCATCCCAACATTGGTGAATAAACCTTACTTGCATCAAATTTACATGCTACAACATGCTTAAATAAGCAAACATGCAATAAGTCATTTAACACAGAATCATCACCAAGATTAGAGGTCATATCAAAATGATTAAACATTGGTTCTTTTGCATCAATAGTTAATTCAATGGGTGCACTCAAAATTGTTGGTATTTCAGTTGTTTGATCACGTGGCAAAGTCAAATTATCAACGTAGTCCTCTAAAATAGGTGGTGTGATCAAAGTAGTGGGTAGCTCATCAGATGGTGCATTCAAATTGACAAGGCATTCATCATTCTCATGTAGAGATGGAAGATCAGTACCTTTGTCATTACCTCTTATGATCAACTCAGATGATGTAGCCACTCTCGGGGGCGATGTGTCACATGGTGGAGGTGATGTAGTGACAACAACAGATGTGGTTGTCATAGTATGCCTAGTAGTTGAAGGAACAATCATATCAACTCTTGGAATGTGCACCGTGCGCTTGTTCTCCTCGTGGCCAACACGTCGTTTTATTTCCTGTTCAGCTTTGCAAGCAAGATGAAACAAATGGTCCATAGGATAACACTCTTCATGAATTAGTATCTCTTGAATATCACGGTTTAATCCTCCCCAAAATCTATCCATAAAATCATCTTCACTTTCTTCTAAAGAGGAATGCAACAAGGTAGTTTGTAAATCATCATAATATTTTGTTACAGTTTCACTACCTTGTTTTAAGTGTTGCAACTTCTTAATCATGTCACGAGTATAATAAGCAGGGACAAAAGTATGTCGCATGGCAAGTTTCAAATCATCCCAAGTAGTAGGTATATAATCAGGGTGTAACCGACAATATTCACTCCACCAAATCAAAGCATAACCAGTGAAAGAACCAACCGCAACCTTAACCTTTTTATGTTCATCGAAATTATGGGAAGCAAATATATTTTTTATGTCGAACTCCCATTCAATATATAAAGCAGGTTTAAAACGGCCATTAAATGGTGGTATAGATACATTAACCTGATCATGTGCATTTGGATGTTTGTGCACCTCTCGTGACGGTTGTGGTATTTGCAAAGGTGGTGGCACGTCTCCCGCGATCGACAAAGCCCATGAATTGACTCTGGATCCTGTCATGATTAGTAGAACAAGAAACAAAACCCAAAAATAATGTTCGTATAACTACTAGGATGTGGTGGTAAAACGCTCACAGTAAAGCAAATATCAATGTCTTACAAGTTCTTACCATGCAGCAGGCGGTGATCGGCAACCAGCGGTGTCAAGTAACTTCGAATATTGAGTAAAGCGATTGCCAGGGGAGCGTACGTATACACGGTGTAGAAATATGTGGAGCTGGGTTGGCTATATGATAGAGGCAGAGGTGTCCCGTCTTTCGATGAGATGATGGATTTCGCTTTGGTGGAAGTCGACTTTGACGATCCGACTACGAACGTGCGAGGATGTCGCGCCTTAGCAATCGCTAAACCAACTCCGAGAGGTTATTGACCACGCCGGAGCACGATCAACCTGACCACGAGGGTCTGTTTCCTGCGAGCAAACGAAGAACAAGCAAGAAACTGAGATTGCAATCTGGATATTGCGAATATAAGATGAAAGCTTTATTGATCAAGGTGGGGTTCTGTGACGCCTTTGTCTGGTCGTTGAACACAAACGAAGTACGCGAAGTTGCAGCTATGGCGAACTTTTAATCTAAACAAAACCCAAAGTCTAAACGATGCCCTAAGGGCTGTATATATGGAGGAAGAGGGGGGAATTTCGTGGCCCTTGGTGGAGGGGTCCGAAATCAACCCTATCTCTTGTTTCCCCACACATACGGACTCTAAAAATAGCCTATACTTATGTATTTCGAAATTACATGGGCCTGGCCCAATAATAAGGTGACGCAGCACCTAGAATAGCCTCGGGACGAAATTTATGAAGTGGCATCTTGTATATTTCGTCCAAGGCTTCATGCACCCATTATGGTGGCTTCAAAGTCCTGAAATCATCACTTGTAACTCCGTTCTTGTTTCCCTTGCGCATGCCATCATCTCCATGCTTGTTCTTGCTCCAATGTTCATCCTTCTCCAAGCTAGGCCCTTCATTTGTAAGCTAAACAAATGATAGAGGCAAAGGTGTCCCGTCTTTCGATGAGATGGTGGATTTCGCTTTGGTGGAAGTCGACTTTGACGATCCGACTACGAACGTGCGAGGACGTCGCGCCTTAGCAATCGCTAAACCAACTCCGAGAGGTTATTGACCACGCCGGAGCACGATCAACCTGACCACGAGGGTCTGTTTCCTGCGAGCAAACGAAGAACAAGCAAGAAACTAAGATTGCAATCTGGATATTGCGAATATAAGATGAAAGCTTTATTGATCAAGGTGGGGTTCTGTGACGCCTTTGTCTGGTCGTTGAACACAAACGAAGTACGCGAAGTTGCAGCTATGGCGAACTTTTAATCTAAACAAAACCCAAAGTCTAAACGATGCCCTAAGGGCTGTATATATGGAGGAAGAGGGGGGAATTTCGTGGCCCTTGGTGGAGGGGGCCGAAATCAACCCTATCTCTTGTTTCCCCACACATACGGACTCTAAAAATAGCCTATACTTATGTATTTCGAAATTACATGGGCCTGGCCCAATAATAAGGTGACGCAGCACCTAAAATAGCCTCGGGACGAAATTTATGAAGTGGCATCTTGTATATTTCGTCCAAGGCTTCATGCACCCATTATGGTGGCTTCAAAGTCCTGAAATCATTACTTGTAACTCCGTTCTTGTTCCCCTTGCGCATGCCATCATCTCCATGCTTGTTCTTGCTCCAATGTTCATCCTTCTCCAAGCTAGGCCCTTCATTTGTAAGCAAAACAAATGTATCCAATTTAGGCAGCATCATATTCTCATGAACATTAGAATCATTACCAAGAAACGAAAGTACCTGGTAATTTAGTTGGCGTGCACGGGCTCTAGTAATTGGTCCAGTATGTATAGCAGCAGGGGCTGTGGGTGTAACAATTGTATTGATGTCCTCATCATCCTCCCCTTCTTGAAATGAAGTCGTCCTCGACGGAAGTTCATCTTCCTCACTCAAATAAGGCTTCAAATCTGCAATGTTAAAAGTGGGACTAACCCCAAAATCTGCAGGCAGCTCAAGTTTATATGCATTATCATTTATTTTCTCTAACACCTTAAAGGGACCATCAGCACGTGGCATTAGCTTTGATTTGCGCAAATCAGGAAATCTATCCTTACGCAAATGTAACCAAACAAGATCTCCAGGTGCAAACACAACATGTTTTCTACCCTTATCTCCAGCAAGTTTATATTTAGCATTCATACGCTCAATGTTTTCCTTAGTTAACTCATGCATTTTTAAAATCAATTCAGCACGTTGTTTAGCATCAAAATTAACCTTCTCCGAAGATGAAAGAGGCAAGAAATCAATAGGTGCACGAGGTAGGAAACCATACACAACTTCAAAAGGGCACATCTTAGTAGTAGAATGCAATGAACGATTATAAGCAAATTCAATATGAGGCAAGCATTCCTCCCACATTTTCTTATTATTCTTCAAAACAGCCCTAAGCATAGTAGACAACGTTCTATTGACTACTTCAGTTTGTCCATCAGTTTGGGGGTGACAAGTAGTACTAAAAAGCAGTTTAGTCCCCAACTTAGCCCATAAACATCTCCAAAAGTGGCTAAGAAATTTAGTATCACGATCTGAAACAATAGTATTTGGCACACCATGCAAGCGAATAATTTCACGAAAGAACAAATCAGCAACATTAACAGCATCATCGCTTTTATGACATGGTATAAAGTGTGCCATTTTCGAGAATCTATCCGCGATAACAAATATGCTATCCCTCCCCTTCTTTGTTCGAGGTAAACCTAAAACAAAGTCCATAGATATATCCTCCCAAGGAACACTAGGCACAGGCAAAGGCATATATAAACCATGAGGATTGAGTCGTGACTTAGCTTTTTGACATGTAGTGCATCGAGCAATAAAACGCTCAACATCCCGTCTCATCTTTGGCCAAAAGAAATGTGTAGCAAGTACGTCCTCCGTCTTCTTCACGCCAAAGTGTCCCATTAATCCTCCTCCATGCGCCTCCTGCAACAACAAAAGACGAACGGAGCTAGCTGGAATGCATAGCTTGTTAGCACGAAACACAAATCCATCATTAACGACAAACTTGTTCCACATTCTTCCTTCTTTACAATTCTGCATTACATCTTTAAAATCAGCATCATGCACATATTGATCTTTGATGGTCTCCAAACCAAATATTTTGAAGTCAAGTTGTGAAAGCATAGTATAGCGACGAGACAATGCATTAGCAATAACATTTTCTTTTCCCTTCTTATGTTTAATGACATAAGGGAAAGTCTCAATGAATTCAACCCATTTAGCATGTCTACGATTCAGTTTAGCTTGACTTTTAATATGTTTCAAAGATTCATGATCAGAATGTATAACAAATTCTTTGGGCCATAAATAATGTTGCCATGTTTCTAAAGTCCGAACAAGAGCATATAATTCTTTATCATAAGTAGAATAATTCAGACTAGGCCCACTCAATTTTTCAGAAAAGTATGCAACAGGTTTGCCATCTTGTAATAACACACCTCCTAATCCAATTCCAGTAGCATCACATTCAAGCTCAAAAGTCTTATTAAAATCAGGAAGTTGGAGTAAAGGAGCATGTGTCAACTTATCTTTCAATACCGTGAAGGCTTCTTCCTGTGCGGTACCCCAAACAAAAGGCACATCCTTCTTTGTAAGCTCGTTGAGAGGTGCAGCAATGGTGCTGAAATCTCTGACAAAACGCCTATAGAATCCAGCGAGGCCAAGAAAACTCCTCACTTGTGTGACCGTTTTGGGCTGCGGCCAACTCTCAATAGCTTCAATCTTGGCTTTGTCAACTTCAATTCCCTGTGGAGTAACAACATAGCCAAGAAAAGATACTCGGTCGGTGCAAAAGGTGCACTTCCCAAGGTTACCAAACAAACGTGCATCACGTAGAGCAATAAAAACAGCACGTAAATGTTCCAAATGTTCTTCCAAAGATCTGCTATAAATCAATATGTCATCAAAGTAAACTACCACAAATCGTCCAATGAAAGCACGTAAAACTTCGTTCATTAATCTCATGAAAGTACTAGGTGCATTAGTTAACCCAAAAGGCATGACTAACCACTCATATAATCCAAACTTAGTTTTAAATGCTGTTTTCCATTCATCTCCCAATTTCATACGAATTTGATGGTAGCCACTATGCAAATCAACTTTGGAGAATATTGTAGAGCCACTCAATTCATCAAGCATATCATCTAGCCTAGGAATAGGATAACGATAACGAATAGTAATATTATTAATGCCTCTACAATCAACACACATACGTGATGTACCATCCTTTTTCGGCACTAGAATAATAGGAACAGCACAAGGACTAAGGGATTCGCGTATATAACCTTTGTCGAGAAGCTCTTGTACTTGACGCATAATCTCCTTCGTCTCCTCTGGATTGGTACGGTATGGTGCACGGTTTGGCAGTGAAGCACCGGGAATTAAGTCAATCTGATGCTCAATCCCTCGAATAGGCGGTAATCCCGGTGGCACGTCTTGTGGAAAAATGTCAGCGAACTCCTGCAAAATGTTAGTGACAGCAGGAGGCAAAGAGGAAGGCACGTCCTCGAATGAAAATAATGCCTCTTTGCACACAAAAGCATAGCAAACAGATTTGCTGAAATTTAGCTCATCAATATCAGATTTGGTGGCAAATAAATGATGAGGATATGACTACCTTGGATATGACCAAAAATATTGCATATATGCATATTTGTCAGGTGATTTCTAGTGCAAACTATTCAATAATCTATTTATGTTATCCAGAACAAAAATACTTCACACACTTTTGTGTTTTGTCTAATTGCAGGTGTATGGGACATTTGTACAATCCACATATGAAGATAAGGAAGAAAGAGATGTTTATTTGCTGTCCAAAAAGTTCTCTCACGTCACTTTTGGCCCAAGAGAAGATAGAGTCCAAGTCTCTCACGTTCTGGATTCAGATTCGGACTGCACAGACATACCTGACTCAAAACGCACACAAGTTTTTCATACGGACTCCGAATTGGGTGATTCTTTTTTTGTTGGAAACTAGATTTCGTGCACTTTCCAACCCAATTGGAATCACCTTCAAATTCTTCCGGAGCGTTGAGTTGTGGACGAAACAATCTGATGCTGCAGCAGAATCCGAGTCAAACTACAAGTCCAAAGGTGTTACATCACCTCCACTTGGGCCCATTGGCCTTGTACGACCTAGATTTAGTTTTAGGCTGCCTTGGGACGTCCTCCCACCTCCTTGGCCGCCACCCCTTGCTCCTATATAAGTAGATCCATCTAGTAGCTTTTCCTTAGGGTTTTGTTTAGATTAAAAGTTCGCCATAGCTGCAACTTCGCGTACTTCGTTTGTGTTCAACGACCAGACAAAGGCGTCACAGAACCCCACCTTGATCAATAAAGCTTTCATCTTATATTCGCAATATCCAGATTGCAATCTTAGTTTCTTGCTTGTTCTTCGTTTGCTCGCAGGAAACAGACCCTCGTGGTCAGGTTGATCGTGCTCCGGCGTGGTCAATAACCTCTCGGAGTTGGTTTAGCGATTGCTAAGGCGCGACGTCCTCGCACGTTCGTAGTCGGATCGTCAAAGTCGACTTCCACCAAAGCGAAATCCACCATCTCATCGAAAGACGGGACACCTTTGCCTCTATCACTCTTTGCCTCCTGCTGTCACTAACATTTTGCAGGAGTTCGCTGACGTTTTTCCACAAGACGTGCCACCGGGATTACCGCCTATTCGAGGGATTGAGCATCAGATTGACTTAATTCCCGGTGCTTCACTGCCAAACCGTGCACCATACCATACCAATCCAGAGGAGACGAAGGAGATTATGCGTCAAGTACAAGAGCTTCTCGACAAAGGTTATATACGCGAATCCCTTAGTCCTTGTGCTGTTCCTATTATTCTAGTGCCGAAAAAGGATGGTACATCACGTATGTGTGTTGATTGTAGAGGCATTAATAATATTACTATTCGTTATCGTCATCCTATTCCTAGGCTAGATGATATGCTTGATGAATTGAGTGGCTCTACAATATTCTCCAAAGTTGATTTGCGTAGTGGCTACCATCAAATTCGTATGAAATTGGGAGATGAATGGAAAACAGCATTTAAAACTAAGTTTGGATTATATGAGTGGTTAGTCATGCCTTTTGGGTTAACTAATGCACCTAGTACTTTCATGAGATTAATGAACGAAGTTTTACGTGCTTTCACTGGACGATTTGTGGTAGTTTACTTTGATGACATATTGATTTATAGCAGATCTTTGGAAGAACATTTGGAACATTTACGTGCTGTTTTTATTGCTCTACGTGATGCACGTTTGTTTGGTAACCTTGGGAAGTGCACCTTTTGCACCGACCGAGTATCTTTTCTTGGCTATGTTGTTACTCCACAGGGAATTGAAGTTGACAAAGCCAAGATTGAAGCTATTGAGAGTTGGCCGCAGCCCAAAACGGTCACACAAGTGAGGAGTTTTCTTGGCCTCGCTGGATTCTATAGGCGTTTTGTGAGAGATTTCAGCACCATTGCTGCACCTCTCAACGAGCTTACAAAGAAGGATGTGCCTTTTGTTTGGGGTACCGCACAGGAAGAAGCCTTCACGGTATTGAAAGATAAGTTGACACATGCTCCTTTACTCCAACTTCCTGATTTTAATAAGACTTTTGAGCTTGAATGTGATGCTAGTGGAATTGGATTAGGAGGTGTGTTATTACAAGATGGCAAACCTGTTGCATACTTTTCTGAAAAATTGAGTGGGCCTAGTCTGAATTATTCTACTTATGATTCTTTGGGCCATAAATAATGTTGCCATGTTTCTAAAGTCCGAACAAGAGCATATAATTCTTTATCATAAGTAGAATAATTCAGACTAGGCCCACTCAATTTTTCAGAAAAGTATGCAACGGGTTTGCCATCTTGTAATAACACACCTCCTAATCCAATTCCACTAGCATCACATTCAAGCTCAAAAGTCTTATTAAAATCAGGAAGTTGGAGTAAAGGAGCATGTGTCAACTTATCTTTCAATACCGTGAAGGCTTCTTCCTGTGCGGTACCCCAAACAAAAGGCACATCCTTCTTTGTAAGCTCGTTGAGAGGTGCAGCAATGGTGCTGAAATCTCTCACAAAACGCCTATAGAATCCAGCGAGGCCAAGAAAACTCCTCACTTGTGTGACCGTTTTGGGCTGCGGCCAACTCTCAATAGCTTCAATCTTGGCTTTGTCAACTTCAATTCCCTGTGGAGTAACAACATAGCCAAGAAAAGATACTCGGTCGGTGCAAAAGGTGCACTTCCCAAGGTTACCAAACAAACGTGCATCACGTAGAGCAATAAAAACAGCACGTAAATGTTCCAAATGTTCTTCCAAAGATCTGCTATAAATCAATATGTCATCAAAGTAAACTACCACAAATCGTCCAGTGAAAGCACGTAAAACTTCGTTCATTAATCTCATGAAAGTACTAGGTGCATTAGTTAACCCAAAAGGCATGACTAACCACTCATATAATCCAAACTTAGTTTTAAATGCTGTTTTCCATTCATCTCCCAATTTCATACGAATTTGATGGTAGCCACTACGCAAATCAACTTTGGAGAATATTGTAGAGCCACTCAATTCATCAAGCATATCATCTAGCCTAGGAATAGGATGACGATAACGAATAGTAATATTATTAATGCCTCTACAATCAACACACATACGTGATGTACCATCCTTTTTCGGCACTAGAATAATAGGAACAGCACAAGGACTAAGGGATTCGCGTATATAACCTTTGTCGAGAAGCTCTTGTACTTGACGCATAATCTCCTTCGTCTCCTCTGGATTGGTACGGTATGTTGCACGGTTTGGCAGTGAAGCACCGGGAATTAAGTCAATCTGATGCTCAATCCCTCGAATAGGCGGTAATCCCGGTGGCACGTCTTGTGGAAAGACGTCAGCGAACTCCTGCAAAATGTTAGTGACAGCAGGAGGCAAAGAGGAAGGCACGTCCTCGAATGAAAATAATGCCTCTTTGCACACAAAAGCATAGCAAACAGATTTGCTGAAATCTAGCTCATCAATATCAGATTTGGTGCAAATAAACATGGACTTTTCAATTTAATTTCAGAAGCAACACTAGATGGTTTATTATTAGGCTTCATTTGCTGCTCAAATTCTTTTGCCACAATCTGATTTTCACTCTTATTCGTCTCCTGTTTTGCTTTATTAGCTCTATTAATATCATCTTTCAAAATGGAATCAGGAGTCATAGGAAGCAAAGTAATATTTTTATCCTTATGAACAAGAGTATAGTGATTGTTTCTACCATGGTGTACAGAATTTTTATCAAATTGCCATGGTCTACCAAGTAATAAGAAACATGCTTGCATAGGTACCACATCACAATCAACATAATCATCATATGTAGAGATACTAAAATGCACACGAACAGTACGTGTTACCTTAACCTTGCCGCTGTTGTTGAACCATTGGATGTAGTAAGGATGTGGATGTGGTCTTGTGGTGAGAGAAAGCTTCTCCACCATCTCCATGCTAGCCAAGTTGTTGCAGCTCCCTCCATCTATGATGACGCGCACAGAACGTTCTTTCACAACTCCCTTGGTATGGAACAAATTTTGCCTCTGATTTTGCTCAGCTTGTGTGACCTGCACACTCAAAACACGTTGAGCAACTAAACATTCATACCTGTCAGCGTCTTCAGGAGCCATGTATTGCGTCTCATGATCAGAATCATCTCCACCATGTTCTTCACGTGTAATAAGAGCCAAAGTCTCCTCATCATAGTCACTAGCGGACTCATATCCACCATCCGCGGTAGCAATCATCACACGCGGAGATTTGCATTCTCTCGCATAATGACCTCCTCCCTTACAACGACGACAAATAATATCACTTGTGTGCCCTGTTGATGCCATGGAAGAAGAAGAACGCTGTGCAGGCCCCGCAGGTGCGCTCTTGGCAGATAATGGTGGTTGTGCCTGTTTTCTTGTATCACGGCTGGAGGTGGCACCGGATGGAGGTGCTGGTGCAGTTGAAGTAGAAGATGCACGTGGTGTCCATGATGAAGGTCGGCCTGCAGAAAAGTTAGTTCGCCCCAATGCTTGTCGATCCTGCACTTCACGTTCAGCTTTACAAGCAAGATGGAATAAACGAGTGATATTAGTATACTCCTTATAGTCTAGAATGGTCTGAATCTCTCTGTTTAATCCACCCAGAAAACGTGCAAGCATAGCTTCATTCTCCTCAACAATACCACATCTAATCATGCCAGTTTGTAATTCCTGATAATATTCTTCTACAGAATTTTTTCCTTGTCTTAAACGCTGCAATTTTTGAAGCAATTCACGTTGATAATATGGTGGAACCCAACGCGTACGCATAGCAGTTTTCAAAGCAGCCCAAGTAGTTGGAATAGGATATAATCTACAATGTTCAGACCACCATACACATGCAAAACTAGTGAAAGCACAAACAGCAGCAGCAACTCGTCTCTCCTCAGGATATTGTAAACATGTAAATCGTTGTTCAGTTTCTAACTCCCAAGTAAGATATATATCAGGAACATATCTACCCTCAAATGGTGGAATATTCAATTTCAGTTTAGGAATATGGACATCATCTCGTACCTGAGGTGGTGGTGCAGGCCTACCATTACGAATATATACCTGAGGTCGACCTGCTGGTGGTGGTATAGGTGGTTGCACGTAGTATTGATTTTGATCAACCTCATCCTCATAATCTCCCACATAATCATCCTCCTCCACATCAGCAGCAGGAGCCACAGAAGTATCAACAGCAGCACCAACAGTTTGGCCAAACGCAAGAGGAACACGGCTTGCTCGGCGGAGGTCTGCTTCGCGACGTGGAGGTAGTCGTTGTTGTTGTTGTTGGAGAGGTGCGTTAGGTGCAGCGGGTGGTGGTGGTGGAAGACGCGCGAGCAATTCATTAAACTTGTTATCGAGCTTTGTTTCGAACGTCTTCTCAAGGCCAGTGATCTTCTCCATGGCCTCTTCAAAATTGTTCAGCACATCTTGCACCTGTTCAGTCATCATTTGCTGAAACTTATCATGAAGCTCCTTGTTCGATAAATTCTCCCAGTCAATCTCGTCGGCTTGTGATCCTGGCATGGTTAGCAGCAATAGAAACACACAAGAATATGATCCTACAGACTACTAAGAAGTGGTGGTGGTGTATCACAAATCCGTCAAGCAAATCTCAAATTCTTACCAGTTCTTACCCAGCAGCAGGCGGTGATCGGCAACCCTTGTAGTCAAAAACTCTCAAAGCTTGGATAGAGCGATTACCAGGGAGAGTCAAACACACGACGTAGATGTATGTGGAGCTGGGAAGGCTTATAGTATGGTAGCAAAAAGGGTCAGCAATAATCAATTCAGAGATGCAAAGTTGAATAAACGCTCAACGACGGTACTGTGCTGGTCCTAGGCTAGACTGTGCTAGAGACGCGAGCCTAGAACACCAACAAAATCACGGCGCGGCACGTAAACAAGGGAAAAGCACACTCTGAATTTTTTTTTTCCGCTCTTTTTTTTTCCGAAACCTACTCCGGCAAGGAAACACGAATCGGAATCTAGATTGATCCCGAAAACAAACCTAATAAGCAAGGAACTCGGATTGGTGGTGGATATATGGTGGTGGTATATGGCAGCGGTGGTAGTATTTGGATATGGATCGGTGGTGGTATATGGACACGGATTGGTGGTGGTATATGGATACGGATTCGGAGCGGTGGTGGTAGATGGCAGGGGCGATGATGATGGTGCGGCGACGGTGTGACAACTTGTGAACAGAACTCGAAACTCTAAAAGACTAGACGCTAAGACCAGCAACTGAACACGACGATGCAACCGCAAATTCAACAAAGCAAATACAGAAAAGATAATGCAAGGCTCAGATTGGTTTGGATGGGATGAACTAACCCTAATTTTTTTTTGGCTTTTTCGTGGACTATAGGTATGAAGAACAGACTCGATCTAAACTACGAAAAACTGTAAAATCTCACCGAGCAACCTGGAAATCTGATACCACTTGATAGAGGCAAAGGTGTCCCGTCTTTCGATGAGATGGTGGATTTCGCTTTGGTGGAAGTCGACTTTGACGATCCGACTACGAATGTGCGAGGACGTCGCGCCTTAGCAATCGCTAAACCAACTCCGAGAGGTTATTGACCAGGCCGGAGCACGATCAACCTGACCACGAGGGTCTGTTTCCTGCGAGCAAACGAAGAACAAGCAAGAAACTAAGATTGCAATCTGGATATTGCGAATATAAGATGAAAGCTTTATTGATCAAGGTGGGGTTCTGTGACGCCTTTGTCTGGTCGTTGAACACAAACGAAGTACGCGAAGTTGCAGCTATGGCGAACTTTTAATCTAAACAAAACCCAAAGTCTAAACGATGCCCTAAGGGCTGTATATATGGAGGAAGAGGGGGGGAATTTCGTGGCCCTTGGTGGAGGGGTCCGAAATCAACCCTATCTCTTGTTTCCCCACACATACGGACTCTAAAAATAGCCTATACTTATGTATTTCGAAATTACATGGGCCTGGCCCAATAATAAGGTGACGCAGCACCTAAAATAGCCTCTGGACGAAATTTATGAAGTGGCATCTTGTATATTTCGTCCAAGGCTTCATGCACCCATTATGGTGGCTTCAAAGTCCTGAAATCATCACTTGTAACTCCGTTCTTGTTCCCCTTGCGCATGCCATCATCTCCATGCTTGTTCTTGCTCCAATGTTCATCCTTCTCCAAGCTAGGCCCTTCATTTGTAAGCAAAACAAATGTATCCAATTTAGGCAGCATCATATTCTCTTGAACATTAGAATCATTACCAAGAAACGAAAGTACCTGGTAATTTAGTTGGCGTGCACGAGCTCTAGTAATTGGTCCAGTATGTATAGCAGCAGGGGCTGTGGGTGTAACAATTGTATTGATGTCCTCATCAATACCTGAGGTCGACCTGCTGGTGGTGGTGCTGCTGGCTGCTCGTAGATCTGATTTTGATCAACCTCATCCTCATAATCGCCCGCATACTCATCATCCTCCTGGGTACCAGCAGGAGCAGTAGCAGGAGCCAAAGAAGCACCAACAGCAGTAACAGCGGCACCAGAATTTTGTCCTGGCACAATAGGAACACGCTGTGCTCGTCCATACTGATTCGGAAGGGGGCGTAGTTGTTGTTGTTGCAGAGGTGCGACAGGTGCAGCCGGTGGTGGAAGACGCGCAAGCAGTTCATTAAATCTGTTATCGAGCTTTGTTTCGAACGTCTTCTCAAGGCCAGTGATCTTCTCCATGGCCTCTTCAAAATTGTTCAGCACATCTTGTACCTGTTCAGTCATCATTTGCTGAAACTTATCATGAAGCTCCTTGTTCGATAAGTTCTCCCAGTCAATCTCGTCGGCTTGTGATCCTGGCATGGTTAGCAGCAATAGAAACACACAAGAATATGATCCTACAGACTACTAAGAAGTGGTGGTGGTGTATCACAAGTCCGTCAAGCAAATCTCAAATTCTTACCAGTTCTTACCCAGCAGCAGGTGGTGATCGGCAACCGTTGTAGTCAAAAACTCTCAAAGCTTGGATAGAGCGATTACCAGGGAGAGTCGAACACACGACGTAGATGTATGTGGAGCTGGGAAGGCTTATAGTATGATAGCAAAAAGGGTCAGCAATAATCAATTCAGAGATGCAAAGTTGAATAAACGCTCAACGACGGTACTGTGCTGGTCCTAGGCTAGACTGTGCTAGAGACGCGAGCCTAGAACACCAACAAAATCACGGCGCGGCACGTAAACAAGGGAAAAGCACACTCTGAATTTTTTTTTCGCTCTTTTTTTTTGCGCTCTTTTTTTTGCGCTGTTTTTTTTTGCGAAAAAGCACTATAATGGCGAGTGTCTCAAAACTCTTCCTAGCTCAAACTGACAGGATGGGCACGAAATTTTTCGACCAATTTTTTTTTTCGACTGCCCGGACCCAAAAACTGGAAACGGGTCAAAAAAAACTTCCTATAATGGCACCTGTCTCAAAACACTCAGAAACACCTAAAAATAGGATAGCCAGAAATTTTTTCGAAAAATGCGTTTTCGAAAAATTTTGGGCCTAAACGGAGCGTGGCTACCCGACTCTTTTTTTTCCGAAACCTACTCCGGCAAGGAAACACGAATCGGAATCTAGATGGATCTCGAAAACAAACCTAATATGACAAGAACTCGGATTGGTGGTGGATATATGGTGGTAGATGGCAGCGGTGGTGGTATATGACAGCTGTGGTGGTATATGGATACGGATTCGAAGCGGTGGCGGATAAACGGTGGTGGTAGATGGCAGGGGCGATGATGATGGTGCGGCGGCGGCGTGACAACTTATGACCAGAACTCGAAACTCTAAAAGACTAGACTCTAAAACCAGCAACTAGACCGACGATGCAACCGCAAATTCAACAAAGCAAAACCCTAAAAAGATTATGCAAAGGCTCAGATTGGTTCGGATATGATAAACTAACCCTAATTTTTTTTTGTGTGGCTTTTTCGTGGACTGTAGGTATGAAGAACAGACTCGATCTAAACGACGAAAAACTGTAAAATCTCACCGAGCAACCTGGAAATCTGATACCACTTGATAGAGGCAGAGGCGTCCCGTCTTTCGATGAGATGATGGATTTCGCTTTGGTGGAAGTCGACTTTGACGATCCGACTACGAACGTGCGAGGACGTCGCGCCTTAGCAATCGCTAAACCAACTCCGAGAGGTTATTGACCACGCCGGAGCACGATCAACCTGACCACGAGGGTCTGTTTCCTGCGAGCAAACGAAGAACAAGCAAGAAACTGAGATTGCAATCTGGATATTGCGAATATAAGATGAAAGCTTTATTGATCAAGGTGGGGTTCTGTGACGCCTTTGTCTGGTCGTTGAACACAAACGAAGTACGCGAAGTTGCAGCTATGGCGAACTTTTAATCTAAACAAAACCCAAAGTCTAAACGATGCCCTAAGGGCTGTATATATGGAGGAAGAGGGGGGGAATTTCGTGGCCCTTGGTGGAGGGGTCCGAAATAAACCCTATCTCTTGTTTCCCCACACATACGGACTCTAAAAATAGCCTATACTTATGTATTTCGAAATTACATGGGCCTGGCCCAATAATAAGGTGACGCAGCACCTAAAATAGCCTCGGGACGAAATTTATGAAGTGGCATCTTGTATATTTCGTCCAAGGCTTCATGCACCCATTATGGTGGCTTCAAAGTCCTGAAATCATCACTTGTAACTCCGTTCTTGTTCCCCTTGCGCATGCCATCATCTCCATGCTTGTTCTTGCTCCAATGTTCATCCTTCTCCAAGCTAGGCCCTTCATTTGTAAGCAAAACAAATGTATCCAATTTAGGCAGCATCATATTCTCATGAACATTAGAATCATTACCAAGAAACGAAAGTACCTGGTAATTTAGTTGGCGTGCACGGGCTCTAGTAATTGGTCCAGTATGTATAGCAGCAGGGGCTGTGGGTGTAACAATTGTATTGATGTCCTCATCACTATATATTGTAGCAAAAGATTAGCAATAATCAATTCAAAGATGCAATGTTGAATAAACGCTCAACGACGGTACTGTGCTGGTCCTAGGCTAGACCGGACTAGAGACGCGAGCCTAGAACACTAATAAGGTCACGGCATAGCACAACTAGCATCAATGAAGGATACTAAGTAGCTCTTGACAGCAAGATATAAGTGAAGATCACAACGGCAGTGAAGATAATGATGAAAAACAACTGCCAAGCAGGATATACAACAACTCTCTCTCCAACTTTCCTCTTGAAAAGTTTGAGACAATTTTCTGATAAATTCTTTCAAAGAATGCTACTAACTCAAGCTTTCCAATGCAAAAAGAATCACTCAATTCCGAGTTGATATGAGGAGTCAAAGAATTCTAAAACTAGCCTGAAAAATTGGAACAAGCTGTGTTCACGAACTTCGGAGGGCAAAAAGACCTATTTAGAAGCCGATTTTGAGGTGTCAAATATTGAACTAGCTTCTGCAACTATTTAGATGTGGCTCGTCGCTATCTTCAATTTAAGTACTCACGGAGCCAAAATGGACTTCGTATGAGGAAGATACACCTGTTTTACTGAACAGTGCGCAAAACAGATTCCAATCCGAATTCAGGTACGAGATTGATTCTAGATAGATCCAATTTTTTTTTTCTTCTCTCTTTTTTTTCTCACACTTTTTTTTCTTTTTCTTCTCCTTTTTTTCTCTGACTTTTTTTTCTCTCGTTTTTTTTCTCTCTCTTTTTCTCCCTCTTTCCAAAACAAACTAGATCTCAACTATTATTATGACAATGAATGGTGGGTAGCACGTGGTGGAAATTGATGGATGGGTGGTGGACAGCGGAAGAGATAATGATGCAGCGATGGCGTGACTAATGTGAAAAGAACTCGAAACTCTAAACGAACTAGACACTAAGACCAGCAACTCGACACGACGATGCAACCGATAATTCAACTATGCAAGCAATGAAAAGAAAATTGCAAAGGCTCAGATTGGCTTGGACCAAGGATGAATAGATCTAACTCTTTTTTGTGGCTTTTTCTTGGACAATAGGTAAGAAAATAAATCTAATCTAGGAAAACTGGAAATTCTCACCGAGCAACCTGAAAACTGATACCACTTGATAGAGGCGGGGTGTCCCGATCTTTCGATGAGATGATAACTATCGATTTGGTGGAGACGACTTTGACGATCCGACTACAAACGTGCACGACGTTGCGCCTTAGCAATCGCTAAACCAATCTCCTGAGGTTATTGACCACGCCGGAAGCACGATCAACCTGACCACGAAGGTCTATTCCTGCAAGCAATCGAAGAACAAGCAAGAATATGACAAAAGCAATCTGAATATTGCGAGTATATATGAAGTTTTGATAAAGATGGGGATCCGTAAGCGGTCTTGGTCTGGTCGTTGGACACAAACGAAGTACACGAAGTTGCAATGGCTAACTTTTAACTAAACAAATCCCAACGAAAAGCTACTAGATGGATCTACTTATATAGGAGCAAGGGGTGACGGCCAAGGAGGTGGGAGGACGTCCCAAGGCATCCTAAAACTAAATCTAGGTCGTACAAGGCCAATGGGCCCAAGTGGAGGTGATGTAACACCTTTGGACTTGTAGTTTGACTCGGATTCTGCTGCAGCATCAGATTGTTTCGTCCACAACTCAACGCTCCGGACGAATTTGAAGGTGATTCCAATTGGGTTGGAAATTGCACGAAATCTAGTTTCCAACAAAAAAAGAATCACCCAATTCGGAGTCCGTATGAAAAACTTGTGTGCGTTTTGAGTCAGGTGTGTCTGTGCAGTCCGAATCTGAATCCAGAACGTGAGAGACTTGGACTCTATCTTCTCTTGGGCCGAAAGTGACGTGGGAGAACTTTTTGGACAGCAAATAAACATCTCTTTCTTCCTTATCTTCATATGTGGATTGTACAAATGTCCCATACACCTGCAATTAGACAAAACACAAAAGTGTGTGAAGTATTTTTGTTCTGGATAACATAAATAGATTATTGAATAGTTTGCACTAGAAATCACCTGACAAATATGCATATATGCAATATTTTTGGTCATATCAAAGGTAGTCATGTCCTCATCAGGAAGAGGGGGCAATTTCGTGGCCCTTGGTGGAGGGGTCCGAAATCAACCCTATCTCTTGTTTCCCCACACATACGGACTCTAAAAATAGCCTATACTTATGTATTTTGAAATTACATGGGCCTGGCCCAATAATAAGGTGACGCAGCACCTAAAATAGCCTCGGGACGAAATTTATGAAGTGGCATCTTGTATATTTCGTCCAAGGCTTCATGCACCCATTATGGTGGCTTCAAAGTCCTGAAATCATCACTTGTAACTCCGTTCTTGTTCCCCTTGCGCATGCCATCATCTCCATGCTTGTTCTTGCTCCAATGTTCATCCTTCTCCAAGCTAGGCCCTTCATTTGTAAGCAAAACAAATGTATCCAATTTAGGCAGCATCATATTCTCATGAACATTAGAATCATTACCAAGAAACGAAAGTACCTGGTAATTTAGTTGGCGTGCACGAGCTCTAGTAATTGGTCCGGTATGTATAGCAGCAGGGGCTGTGGGTGTAACAATTGTATTGATGTCCTCATCATCCTCCCCTTCTTGAAATGAAGTCGTCCTCGACGGAAGTTCATCTTCCTCACCCAAATAAGGCTTCAAATCTGCAATGTTAAAAGTGGGACTAACCCCAAAATCTGCAGGCAGCTCAAGTTTATATGCATTATCATTTATTTTCTCTAACACCTTAAAGGGACCATCAGCACGTGGCAATAACTTTGATTTGCGCAAATCAGGAAATCTATCCTTACGCAAATGTAACCAAACAAGATCTCCAGGTGCAAACACAACATGTTTTCTACCCTTATCTCCAGCAAGTTTATATTTAGCATTCATGCGCTCAATGTTTTCCTTAGTTAACTCATGCATTTTTAAAATCAATTCAGCATGTTGTTTAGCATCAAAATTAACCTTCTCCGAAGATGGAAGAGGCAACAAATCAATAGGTGCACGAGGTAGGAAACCATACACAACTTCAAAAGGGCACATCTTAGTAGTAGAATGCAATGAACGATTATAAGCAAATTCAATATGAGGCAAGCATTCCTCCCACATTTTCTTATTATTCTTCAAAACAGCCCTAAGCATAGTAGACAATGTTCTATTGACTACTTCAGTTTGTCCATCAGTTTGGGGGTGACAAGTAGTACTAAAAAGCAGTTTAGTCCCCAACTTAGCCCATAAACATCTCCAAAAGTGGCTAAGAAATTTAGTATCACGATCTGAAACAATAGTATTTGGCACACCATGCAAACGAATAATTTCACGAAAGAACAAATCAGCAACATTAACAGCATCATCGCTTTTATGACATGGTATAAAGTGTACCATTTTCGAGAATCTATCCACGACAACAAATATGCTATCCCTCCCCTTCTTTGTTCGAGGTAAACCTAAAACAAAGTCCATAGATATATCCTCCCAAGGAACACTAGGTACAGGCAAAGGCATATATAAACCATGAGGATTGAGTCGTGACTTAGCTTTTTGACATGTAGTGCAGCGAGCAATAAAACGCTCAACATCCCGTCTCATCTTTGGCCAAAAGAAATGTGTAGCAAGTACGTCCTCCGTCTTCTTCACGCCAAAGTGTCCCATTAATCCTCCTCCATGCGCCTCCTGCAACAACAAAAGACGAACGGAGCTAGCTGGAATGCATAGCTTGTTAGCACGAAACACAAATCCATAGTTAACAACAAACTTGTTCCACATTCTTCCTTCTTTACAATTCTGCATTACATCTTTAAAATCAGCATCATGCACATATTGATCTTTGATGGTCTCCAAACCAAATATTTTGAAGTCAAGTTGTGAAAGCATAGTATAGCGACGAGACAATGCATCAGCAATAACATTTTCTTTTCCCTTCTTGTGTTTAATGACATAAGGGAAAGTCTCAATGAATTCAACCCATTTAGCATGTCTACGATTCAGTTTAGCTTGACTTTTAATATGTTTCAAAGATTCATGATCAGAATGTATAACAAATTCTTTGGGCCATAAATAATGTTGCCATGTTTCTAAAGTCCGAACAAGAGCATATAATTCTTTATCATAAGTAGAATAATTCAGACTAGGCCCACTCAATTTTTCAGAAAAGTATGCAACAGGTTTGCCATCTTGTAATAACACACCTCCTAATCCAAAGCCACTAGCATCACATTCAAGCTCAAAAGTCTTATTAAAATCAGGAAGTTGGAGTAAAGGAGCATGTGTCAACTTATCTTTCAATACCGTGAAGGCTTCTTCCTGTGCAGTACCCCAAAGAAAAGGCACATCTTTCTTTGTAAGCTCATTGAGAGGTGCAGCAATGGTGCTGAAATCTCTCACAAAACGCCTATAGAATCCAGCGAGGCCAAGAAAACTCCTCACTTGTGTGACCGTTTTGGGCTGCGGCCAACTCTCAATAGCTTCAATCTTGGCTTTATCAACTTCAATTCCCTGTGGAGTAACAACATAGCCAAGAAAAGATATTCGGTCGGTGCAAAAGGTGCACTTCCCAAGGTTACCAAACAAACGTGCATCACGTAGAGCAATAAAAACAGCACGTAAATGTTCCAAATGTTCTTCCAAAGATCTGCTATAAATCAATATGTCATCAAAGTAAACTACCACAAATCGTCCAATGAAAGCACGTAAAACTTCGTTCATTAATCTCATGAAAGTACTAGGTGCATTAGTTAACCCAAAAGGCATGACTAACCACTCATATAATCCAAACTTAGTTTTGAATGTTGTTTTCCATTCATCTCCCAATTTCATACGAATTTGATGGTATCCACTACGTAAATCAACTTTGGAGAATATTGTAGAGCCACTCAATTTATCAAGCATATCATCTAGCCTAGGAATAGGATGACGATAACGAATAGTAATATTATTAATGCCTCTACAATCAACACACATACGTGATGTACCATCCTTCTTCGGCACTAGAATAATAGGAACAACACAAGGACTAAGGGATTCGCGTATATAACCTTTGTCGAGAAGCTCTTGTACTTGACGCATAATCTCCTTCGTCTCCTCTGGATTGGTACGGTATGGTGCACGGTTTGGCAGTGAAGCACCGGGAATTAAGTCAATCTGATGCTCAATCCCTCGAATAGGCGGTAATCCCGGTGGCACGTCTTGTGGAAAAACGTCGGCGAACTCCTGCAAAATGTTAGTGACAGCAGGAGGCAAAGAGGAAGGCACGTCCTCGAATGAAAATAATGCCTCTTTGCACACAAAAGCATAGCAAACAGAGTTGCTGAAATCTAGCTCATCAATATCAGATTTGGTGGCAAATAAACATGAACTTTTCAATTTAATTTCAGAAGCAACACTAGATGGTTTATTATTAGGCTTTATTTGTTGCTCAAATTCTTTTGCCACAATCTGATTTTCACTCTTATTCTTCTCCTGTTGTGCTTTATTAGCTCTATTAATATCATCTTTCAAAATGGAATCAGGAGTCATAGGAAGCAAAGTAATATTTTTATCCTTATGAACAAGAGTATAGTGATTGTTTCTACCATGGTGTACAGAATTTTTATCAAATTGCCATGGTCTACCAAGTAATAAGGAACATGCTTGCATAGGTACCACATCACAATCAACATAATCAGCATATGTAGAGATACTAAAATGCACACGAACAGTACGTGTTACCTTAACCTTGCCGCTGTTGTTGAACCATTGGATGTAGTAAGGATGTGGATGTGGTCTTGTGGTGAGAGAAAGCTTCTCCACCATCTCCATGCTAGCCAAGTTGTTGCAGCTCCCTCCGTCTATTATGACGCGCACAGAACGTTCCTTCACAACTCCCTTGGTATGGAACAAATTGTGCCTCTGATTTTGCTCAGCTTGTGTGACCTGCACACTCAAAACACGTTGAGCAACTAAACATTCATACCTGTCAGCGTCTTCAGGAGCCATGTATTGCGTCGCATGATCAGAATCATCTCCACCATGTTTTTCACGTGTAATAAGAGCCAATGTCTCCTCATCATAGTCACTAGCGGACTCATATCCACCATCCGCAGTAGCAATCATCACATGCGGAGATTTGCATTCCCTCGCATAATGACCTCCTCCCTTACAACGACGACAAATAATATCACTTGTGTGCCCTGTTGATGCCATGGAAGAAGAAGAACGCTGTGCAGGCCCCGCAGGTGCGCTCTTGGCAGATAATGGTGGTTGTGCCTGTTTTCTTGTATCACGGCTGGAGGTGGCACCGGATGGAGGTGCTGGTGCAGTTGAAGTAGAAGATGCACGTGGTGTCCATGATGAAGATCGGCCTGCAGAAAAGTTAGTTCGCCCCAATGCTTGTCGATCCTACACTTCACGTTCAGCTTTACAAGCAAGATGGAATAAACGAGTGATATTAGTATACTCCTTATAGTCTAGAATTGTCTGAATCTCTCTATTTAATCCACCCAGAAAACGTGCAAGCATAGCTTCATTCTCCTCAACAATACCACATCTAATCATGCCAGTTTGTAATTCCTGATAATATTCTTCTACAGAATTTTTTCCTTGTCTTAAACGCTGCAATTTTTGAAGCAATTCACGTTGATAATATGGTGGAACCCAACGCGTACGCATAGCAGTTTTCAAAGCAGCCCAAGTAGTTGGAATAGGATATAATCTACAATGTTCAGACCACCATACACATGCAAAACTAGTGAAAGCACAAACAGCAGCAGCAACTCGTCTCTCCTCAGGATATTGTAAACATGTAAATCGTTGTTCAGTTTCGAACTCCCAAGTAAGATATATATCAGGAACATATCTACCCTCAAATGGTGGAATATTCAATTTCAGTTTAGGAATATGGACATCATCTCGTACCTGAGGTGGTGGTGCAGGCCTACCATTACGAATATATACCTGAGGTCGACCTGCTGGTGGTGGTGCTGGTGGCTGCTCGTAGATCTGATTTTGATCAACCTCATCCTCATAATCGCCCGCATACTCATCATCCTCCTGGGTACCAGCAGGAGCAGTAGCAGGAGCCAAAGAAGCACCAACAGCAGTAACAGCGGCACCAGAATTTTGTCCTGGCACAATAGGAACACGCTGTGCTCGTCCATACTGATGCGGAAGGGGGCGTAGTTGTTGTTGTTGCAGAGGTGCGACAGGTGCAGCCGGTGGTGGAAGACGCGCAAGCAGTTCATTAAATCTGTTATCGAGCTTTGTTTCGAACGTCTTCTCAAGGCCAGTGATCTTCTCCATGGCCTCTTCAAAATTGTTCAGCACATCTTGTACCTGTTCAGTCAGCATTTGCTGAAACTTATCATGAAGCTCCTTGTTCGATAAGTTCTCCCAATCAATCTCGTCGGCTTGTGATCCTGGCATGGTTAGCAGCAATAGAAACACACAAGAATATGATCCTACAGACTACTAAGAAGTGGTGGTGGTGTATCACAAATCCGTCAAGCAAATCTCAAATTCTTACCAGTTCTTACCCAGCAGCAGGCGGTGATCGGCAACCGTTGTAGTCAAAAACTCTCAAAGCTTGGATAGAGCGATTACCAGGGAGAGTCAAACACACGACGTAGATGTATGTGGAGCTGGGAAGGCTTATAGTATGGTAGCAAAAAGGGTCAGCAAGAAACAATTCAGAGATGCAAAGTTGAATAAACGCTCAACGACGGTACTGTGCTGGTCCTAGGCTAGACTGTGCTAGAGACGCGAGCCTAGAACACCAACAAAATCACGGCGCGACACGTAAACAAGGGAAAAGCACACTCTGAATTTTTTTTTCGCTCTTTTTTTTTTGCGCTCTTTTTTTTGCGCTGCTTTTTTTTTTGCGAAAAATCACTATAATGGCGAGTGTCTCAAAACTCTTCCTAGGTCAAACTGACAGGATGGGCACGAAATTTTTTTTTCCGACCAAATTTTTTTTTTCGACTGCCCGGACCCAAAAACTGGAAACAGGTCAAAAAAAACTTCCTATAATGGCACCTGTCTCAAAACACTCAGAAACACCTAAAAATAGGATAGCCAGAATTTTTTTCGAAAAATGCGTTTTCGAAAAATTTTGGGCCTAAACGGAGCGTGGCTACCCGACTATTTTTTTTTCCGAATCCTACTCCGGCAAGGAAACACGAATCGGAATCCAGATGGATCCCGAAAACAAACCTAATAAGCAAGGAACTCGGATTGGTGGTGGATATATGGTGGTGGTATATGGCAGCGGTGGTGGTAGCGGTGGTAGTATATGGATATGGATCGGTGGTGGTATATGGGCACGGATTGGTGGTGGTATATGGATACGGATTCGGAGCGGTGGTGGTAGATGGCAGGGGCGATGATGATGGTGCGGCGGCGGCGTGACAACTTATGACCAGAACTCGAAACTCTAAAAGACTAGACTCTAAGACCAGCAACTAGACACGACGATGCAACCGCAAATTCAACAAAGCAAAACCCTAAAAAGATTATGCAAAGGCTCAGATTGGTTCGGATATGATGAACTAACCCTAATTTTTTTGGGGCTTTTTCGTGGACTGTAGGTATGAAGAACAGACTCGATCTAAACTACGAAAAACTGTAAAATCTCACCGAGCAACCTGGAAATCTGATACCACTTGATAGAGGCAGAGGTGTCCCGTCTTTCGATGAGATGATGGATATCGCTTTGGTGGAAGTCGACTTTGACGATCCTACTACGAACGTGCGAGGACGTCGCGCCTTAGCAATCGCTAAACCAACTCCGAGAGGTTATTGACCACGCCGGAGCACGATCAACCTGACCACGAGGGTCTGTTTCCTGCGAGCAAACGAAGAACAAGCAAGAAACTAAGATTGAAATCTGGATATTGCGAATATAAGATGAAAGCTTTATTGATCAAGGTGGGGTTCTGTGACGCCTTTGTCTGGTCGTTGAACACAAACGAAGTACGCGAAGTTGCAGCTATGGCGAACTTTTAATCTAAACAAAACCTGATAGAGGCGAGGGTCCCGATCTTTCGATGAGATGATAACTATCGATTTGGTGGAGACGACTTTGACGATCCGACTACAAACGTGAACGACGTTGCACCTTAGCAATCGCTAAACCAATCTCCTGAGGTTACTGACGATGCTGGAAGCACGGTCAGCCTGACCACGAAGGTCTATTCCTGCAAGCAATCGAAGAACGAGCAAGAATATGATAAAGCAATCTGAATATTGCAAATATATATGAAGTATTGATAATGGTGGGGATCCGGAAGCGGTCTTGGTCTGGTCGTTGGACACAAACGAAGTACACGAAGTTGCAATGGCTAACTTTTAACTAAACAAATCCCAAGGAAAAGCTACTAGATGGATCTACTTATATAGGAGCAAGGGGTGGCGGCCAAGGAGGTGGGAGGACGTCCCAAGGCAGCCTAAAACTAAATCTAGGTCGTACAAGGCCAATGGGCCCAAGTGGAGGTGATGTAACACCTTTGGACTTGTAGTTTGACTCGGATTCTGCTGCAGCATCAAATTGTTTCGTCCACAACTCAACGCTCCGGACGAATTTGAAG
>NC_057798.1:360170825-360175994 GCF_018294505.1 Triticum aestivum | reverse complement strand
TGGGCCCATTGGCCTTGTACGACCTAGATTTAGTTTTAGGCTGCCTTGGGACGTCCTCCCACCTCCTTGGCCGCCACCCCTTGCTCCTATATAAGTAGATCCATCTAGTAGCTTTTCCTTGGGATTTGTTTAGTTAAAAGTTAGCCATTGCAACTTCGTGTACTTCGTTTGTGTCCAACGACCAGACCAAGACCGCTTACGGATCCCCACCATTATCAATACCTCATATATATTTGCAATATTCAGATTGCTTTATCATATTCTTGCTCGTTCTTCGATTGCTTGCAGGAATAGACCTTCGTGGTCAGGCTGACCGTGCTTCCGGCATCGTCAGTAACCTCAGGAGATTGGTTTAGCGATTGCTAAGGCGCAACGTCGTGCACGTTTGTAGTCGGATCGTCAAAGTCGTCTCCACAAAATCGATAGTTATCATCTCATCGAAAGATCGGGACACCCCCGCCTCTATCAAGTGGTATCAGTTTTCAGGTTGCTCGGTGAGATTTTACAGTTTTTCATAGTTTAGATCGCATCTTTCATTCATACCTACAGTCCATGAAAAAGCCATAAAAAAAGTTAGATCTGTTCATCATTTATCCAAGCCAGTCCGAGCCTTTGCAATTTTCTATTCATTGCTTGCATAGTTGAATTATCGGTTGCATCGTCGTGTTAGTTGCTGGTCTTAGTGTCTAGTTCCTTTAGAGTTTCGAGTTCTGTTCACATTAGTCACGCCGCAGCTGCATCATTATCCCTTCCGTTGTCCACCATTCCATCCATTAATTTCCACCACGTGCTACACACTGTTCATTGTCATAATCATAGTTGAGGTCATTCACATCTTCGCCTGATCCAATCTGCATCTTATCTAGTTTGTCTTGGAAAGAGGGAGAAAAAAAAGATAGAGGAAAAAAAGAGAGGAAAAAAAAAGAAAAAGAGAGAAGAAAAAGAAAAAAAAAGCGTGAGAAAAAAAAGAGAGAAGAAAAAAAATTGGATCTATCTAGAATCAATCTCGTACCTGAATTCGGATTGGAATCTGTTTTGCGCACTGTTCAGTAAAACAGGTGTATCTTCCTCATACGAAGTCAGTTTTGGCTCCGTGAGTACTCAAATTGAAGATAGCGACGAGCCACATCTAAATAGTTTCAGAAGCTAGTTCAATATTTGACACCTCAAAATCGGCTTCTAAATAGGTCTTTTTGCCCTCCAAAGTTCGTGAACACAGCTTGTTCCAATTTTTCAGGCCAGTTTTAGAATTCTTTGACTCCTCATATCAACTCGGAATTGAGTGATTCTTTCTGCATTGGAAAGCTTGAGTTAGTAGCATTCTTTGAAAGAATTTATCAGAAAATTGTCTCAAACTTTTCAAGAGGAAAGTTGGAGAGAGAGTTGTTGTATATCCTGCTTGGCAGTTGTTTTTCATCATTATCTTCACTGCCGTTGTGATCTTCACTTATATCTTGCTGTCAAGAGCTACTTAGTATCCTTCATTGATGCTAGTTGTGCTACGCCGTGACCTCATTAGTGTTCTAGGCTCGCGTCTCTAGTCCGGTCTAGCCTAGGACCAGCACAGTACCGTCGTTGAGCGTTTATTCAACATTGCATCTTTGAATTGATTATTGCTAATCTTTTGCTACCATATATAGCCAACCTAGCTCCACATATTTCTACACCGTGTATACGTACGCTCCCCTGGCAATCGCTTTACTCAATATTTGGAGTTACTTGACACCGCTGGTTGCCGATCACCGCCTGCTGCATGGTAAGAACTTGTAAGACATTGATATTTGCTTTACTGTGAGCGTTTTACCACCACATCCTAGTAGTTATAGGAACATTATTTTTGGGTTTTTATTCTTGTTCTACTAATCATGACAGGATCCAGAGTCAATTCATGGGCTTTGTCGATCGCGGGAGACGTGCCACCACCTTTGCAAATACCACAACCGTCACGAGAGGTGCACAAACATCCAAATGCACATGATCAGGTTAATGTATCTATACCACCATTTAATGGCCGTTTTAAACCTGCTTTATATATTGAATGGGAGTTCGACATAAAAAATATATTTGCTTCCCATAATTTCGATGAACATAAAAAGGTTAAGGTTGCGGTTGGTTCTTTCACTGGTTATGCTTTGGTTTGGTGGAGTGAATATTGTCGGTTACACCCTGATTATATACCTACTACTTGGGATGATTTGCAACTTGCCATGCGACATACATTCGTCCTTGCTTATTATACTCGTGACATGATTAAGAAGTTGCAACACTTAAAACAAGGTAGTGAAACTGTAACAAAATATTATGATGATTTACAAACTACCTTGTTGCATTCCTCTTTAGAAGAAAGTGAAGATGATTTTATGGATAGATTTTGGGGAGGATTAAACCGTGATATTCAAGAGATACTAATTCATGAAGAGTGTTATCCTATGGACCATTTGTTTCATCTTGCTTGCAAAGCTGAACAGGAAATAAAACGACGTGTTGGCCACGAGGAGAACAAGCGCACGGTGCACCTTCCAAGAGTTGATATGATTGTTCCTTCAACTACTAGGCATACTATGACAACCACATCCGTTGTTGTCAGGACTACATCACCTCCACCATGTGACACATCGCCCCCGAGAGTGGCTACATCATCTGAGTTGATCATAAGAGGTAATGACAAAGGTATTGATCTTCCATCTCTACATAAGAATGATGAATGCCTTGTCAATTTGAATGCACCATCTGATGAGCTACCCACTACTTTGATCACACCACCTATTTTAGAGGACTACGTTGATAATTTGACTTTGCCATGTGATCAAACAACTGAAATACCAACAATTTTGAGTGCACCCATTGAATTAACTATTGATGCAAAAGAACCAATGTTTAATCATTTTGATATGACCTCTAATCTTGGTGATGATTCTGTGTTGAATGACTTACTGCATGTTTGCTTATTTAAGCATGTTGTAGCATGTAAATTTGATCCAAGTAAGGTTTATTCACCAATGTTGGAATGGTTTAGTGATGAACATTGTCAATCTTTTGAAATGAATAAGAGCTTCACTTATATGTGCAAACTGAGTTGCAATATTTTCATGCCTTCTACTTCTTGTGCTAATTTTTTGGCTTTAGATTTTATGAACTATGCAAGTTACTCATCTATTCATGTGTCATATATGCAAAAATCAAGGGAAGTAAAAATGGATGACATATACATATACAACATGTACACCTTGTCTCTTTTGTTAGCCACATTTCAGATTAAGCAACGCCGAGGACGGCTTTATTTTCAAGAAGGGGAGGATGATGAGGACATGACTACCTTGGATATGACCAAAAATATTGCATATATGCATATCTTTCAGGTGATTTCTAGTGCAAACTATTCAATAATCTATTTATGTTATCCAGAACAAAAATACTTCACACACTTTTGTGTTTTGTCTAATTGCAGGTGTATGGGACATTTGTACAATCCACATATGAAGATAAGGAAGAAAGAGATGTTTATTTGCTGTCCAAAAAGTTCTCTCACGTCACTTTTGGCCCAAGAGAAGATAGAGTCCAAGTCTCCACGTTCTGGATTCAGATTCGGACTGCACAGACATACCTGACTCAAAAGGCACACAAGTTTTTCATACGGACTCCGAATTGGGTGATTCTTTTTTTGTTGGAAACTAGATTTCGTGCACTTTCCAAGCCAATTGGAATCACCTTCAAATTCGTCCGGAGCGTTGAGTTGTGGACGAAACAATCTGATGTTGCAGAAGAATCCGAGTCAAACTACAAGTCCAAAGGTGTTACATCACCTCCACTTGGGCCCATTGGCCTTGTACGACCTAGATTTAGTTTTAGGCTGCCTTGGGACGTCCTCCCACCTCCTTGGCCGCCACCCCTTGCTCCTATATAAGTAGATCCATCTAGTAGCTTTTCCTTGGGATTTGTTTAGTTAAAAGTTAGCCATTGCAACTTCGTGTACTTCGTTTGTGTCCAACGACCAGACCAAGACCGCTTACGGATCCCCACCATTATCAATACCTCATATATATTTGCAATATTCAGATTGCTTTATCATATTCTTGCTCGTTCTTCGATTGCTTGTAGGAATAGACCTTCGTGGTCAGGCTGACCGTGCTTCCGGCATCGTCAGTAACCTCAGGAGATTGGTTTAGCGATTGCTAAGGCGCAACGTCGTGCACGTTTGTAGTCGGATCGTCAAAGTCGTCTCCACCAAATCGATAGTTATCATCTCATCGAAAGATCGGCACACCCCCGCCTCTATCATTAGACAACGGCTCCAGCTGGGAGCCTACACCGCGGCGGTGGCACAGTCCCCGACGTATTGTAGTGTGTGTGGCGTCCCTGTTGGGTTTGCACGAAACACCCACCACCTGCTCCGCCGCCGGTGCCCATCGGCAGCTGTTGCCAGCCGCCGTTGCCGCCACACCACCGTCGAAAGCCAGGGCCATCGCCTGCTCCGCCGCCGCGGCCCGAAGGCGGGAGGTGGTGGTCGTGGCCGCCTCCCCATCATCGGCCGCCCTGGCCGCCAGCCCACCATCGGCCACCGGGGTCATCACCCGCTCCGCCACCGCCACCCGAAGGCGGGAGGCAGAGGTGGATGCCGGCACGTGCGTCAGTGACCTTGCGCGCTACACCGAGTTCCTGCAAGAGGAGGAGGAGCGCCTCGTCAAGCACGCAAAGAGCCTTACCGATGCCATGGTCGTGGCACACGTCGCCTCGGAGGCGAGGAATCAGGAGATCTACGAGGAGAACCACCGCTTCCAGAGGGATCGTCTGGAGCGCCAGTGGGCGTTCGAGCGAGCGTCACCGAACGTGCAGCAGCGGCAGGCATCGTATTGCATTTGTCTAGCTTGTCGGTAGGCTCCTCCTCCTCTGCCTCTTCCTGAGCGCGTTCGGCAGAGGAGAGGCTGTCGGAAGTAGTACAAAGCCCAGTAGTAGTAGTAGTAGTAGTAGTAGTAGTAGTAGTAGTAGTAGTAGTAGTAGTAGTAGTAGTAGTAGTAGTAGTAGTAGTAGTAGTAGTAGCAATAGCAGTAGCAGTAGTAGTAGTAGTAGCAGTAGCAGTAGTAGCAGTAGCAGTAGCAGTAGCAGTAGCAGTAACAGTAGCAGTAGTAGTAGCAGTAGCAGTAGCAGTAGTAGTAGTAGGAGGAGGAGGAG
>NC_057798.1:360137577-360170275 GCF_018294505.1 Triticum aestivum | reverse complement strand
GAGGAGGAGGAGGAGGAGCAGTAGTAGTAGCAGTAGCAGCAGTAGTAGCAGCAGTAGCAGGAGGAGCAGCAGTAGCAGCAGTAGCAGCAGTAGCAGCAGGAGCAGCAGCAGCAGTAGCAGTAGCAGTATTTTGTTCAGTTCATCTGACTATAGATGTGGTGGTTGCAGCTTGGAAACACAAGATTAGCTAGTATATAAAGTAGAACTAGCTATTTCAGTATGTGGTTGGAAACAATTGGGGAAAAGTTTGGTCGGTTCAGCTGTCGAGTTGAACTGTTTGTATAAGTTAAGCACGACTGCTTAGTCTATGAATGAAATTTATGCTTAACTATTGAATTTTAGTTGCAAAAATTAGATAGTTTTAGTGATTTTTAGCTGCATATTTTGACAAATCGCTATGTTACAAGGTTGAAAAATGGCAATGTTACCAGATCAACAGATGTCAATCTTTCAAGTTTGACAAATGGCAACATACCCAATATGACAGATGCAAATCTTACCAAATTGTTTGTAAGTGGTTACACATGGGTCATCCAAAACAACCGTTTGTGTTGAACAGATGCACAAATCCTGCTCTCACTTTGCATACGGATGTTCTATCTAAAATGTTTGCGATCAAGAGTTGCACAAATCCTGCTCGGCACAATTTCCCTTGGCTTCCTAGGGAAGCTGTCAGTTTGCATACGGGTGTTCTAACTAAAATTTTTGCGATCGAGATACAATATTAAACCCAAGAAAGAAACTATTTCCGGTGGTGCCAGAGGCGGCCTGCCGCGCCGTCCTTGTCGTTGTCGTCCTCCGGGACACCGTTGTTGAAGTCTTCAAGGCAGCTCAGAATGTTCTTCACGTGTAAATCAAACATCATGTCATTGCGCGATCAACGGGAAGGGCGCGGGAGGACGGCAGCTTGCGGTGCTGAGAGGTAGCGGTCGATGGCGGCGTCCATGCCACTGAGGGGGGCGCGCGCATGGGCACGAGCGCGGCAGGTGCATCCAAATGCACGGGGACCGGTGCCGCGGTGGGTGGAGGGGGCGCGCACGGGCATGGGCCCTGGCGCTGGCATGTACACGAGCTCGCGCGGGTCTACGGAGACCTCGGTAACGCCCGCGCCTTCCAGCTCTGCGATAGTGCTCGGTGACCAGCCCCGTCAATGCTACGGGGATGGTCGCTGGTGCAGGCGTGGGGATCGGAGCTGGGACAAGAGCGGGGGCAGCAACAATCACAGCCAGCTCGTTCTGGGCCATGTCCATGAGGCCCCATTCCTCCTTATTTTCTATCTCCTCCGGCTCAGAGTCGACTTCACCAAACTTGAAGACTAGTGGCAGATGATCCTTCTGCGCCATGGCATTGGTGGAGGTCTGCGGGAGGGAGGGGAATGGGAGGCGAACAGTAAGGCCCCTCGTATTAAGTAGCGGCTGATGTCTACTACGCAACCTTCTCCTTGTAGACGTTGTTGGGCCTCCAAGTGCAGCGGTTTGTAGGACAATAGAAAATTTCCCTCAAGTGGATGACCTAAGGTTTATCAATCCATGGGAGGCGTAGGATGAAGATGGTCTCTCTCAAGCAACCCTGCAACCAAATAACAAATATTCTCTTGTGTCCGCAACACACCCAATACAATGGTAAATGAATAGGTGCACTAGTTCGGCGAAGAGATGGTGATACAAGTGCAATATGGATGGTAGATATAGGTTTTTGTAATCTGAAAATATAAAAACAGCAAGGTAACTAATGATAAAAGTGAGCGCAAACGGTATTGCAATGCTAGGAAACAAGGCCTAAGGATCATACTTTCACTAGTGCAAGTTCTCTCAACTATAATAACATAATTGGATCATATAACTATCCCTCAACATGCAACATAGAGTTACTCCAAAGCCACCAATAGTGGAGAACAAACGAAGAGATTATGGTAGGGTACGAAACCACCTCAAAGTTATCCTTTCTGCTCGATCTATTCAAGAGTCCGTAGTAAAATAACACGAAGCTATTCTTTCCGTTCAATCTATCATAGAGTTCATACTAGAATAACACCTTAAGACACAAATCAACTAAAACCCTAATGTCACCTAGATACTCCATTGTCACCTCAAGTATCCGTGGGCATGATTATATGATATGCATCACACAATCTCAGATTCATCTATTCAACCAACACAAAGTACTTCAAAGAGTGCCCCAAAGTTTCTACCGGAGAGTCAAGACGAAAACGTGTGCCAACCCCTATGCATAGATTCATTGAACCCGCAAGTTGATCACCAAAACATACATCAAGTAGATCACGTGAATATCCCATTGTCACCACAGATAAGCACGGCAAGACATACATCAAGTGTTCTCAAATCCTTAAAGACTCAATCCAATAAGATAACTTCAAAGGGAAAACTCAATCCATTTCAAGAGAGTAGAGGGGGAGAAACATCATAAGATCCAACTATAATAGCAAAGATTGCGATATATCAAGATCGTATCACCTCAAGAACATGAGAGAGAGAGAGATCAAACACATAGCTACTGGTACATACCCTCAGCCCCGAGGGTGAACTACTCCCTCCTTGTCATGGAGAGCACCGGTATGATGAAGATGGCCACCGGTGAGGGATCCCCCCCCCCTCCGATAGGGTGCCGGAACAGGCTCCCGAGAGGTTTTTGGTGGCTATAGAGGCTTGCGGCGGCAGAACTCCTGATCTATTGTTGTCCTCGATGTTTTTAGGGTATATGGGAATATATAAGCGAAAGAAGTCAGTCAGGGGAGCCACGAGGGGCCCACGAGGCTGGAGTGCGCGCCCAGGGGGTGGGCGCGCCCCCCTGCCTCGTGGCCACCTCGAAGCTTCCCTCACTTGCACTCCAAGTCCCCTAGATTGCTTCCGTTCCAAAAATAATGCTCCCGAAGGTTTCATTCCGTTTGGACTCTGTTTGATATTCCTTTACTTCGAAACACTGAAATAGGCAAGAAAAACAACAATATGGGTTGGGCCTCCGGTTAATAGGTTAGTCCCAAAAATAATATAAAAGTGTATAATAAAGCCCATAAACATCCAAAACAGATAATAATATAGCATGAATGCTTCATAAATTATAGATACGTTGGAGACGTATCAGCGGCTCGGGCGCCATTAATGGAGAGGGAGGCGGGCGGCCATGGAAGTCAAAGGTCTTGATTCCCAGTGAGCCTGCGCAGCGTACAGCTCGCATGCTCCCCGGTGATCCTATGCATTGGAGGACAGCTTGCACGCCTCTCGGTCAGCCTACGCACCGGACTGCGCTCGCACGCCTCCCGTTCAGTCAAGCAGTTATCCGCACATGATTAGAACGAAGACACATGGCGTCACGTGAATGGTTAACATAAAGCGCACAATTTGAATTATACAAACGTTTGCGAGGTTAGAGTGACAGCTATTTGTTTGAAAATGCCTTTGTTGGTTGTTATTCGAGTGCTTCTTCTCTCAAAATGGACACGAAAAATACCACAGCTTGTTGGGTGCCATTCCATGATAGCATGGCAAGTTTCATGAATTTCAGACGAGTTTTAGATTTGCTAGAATTTAAAAACAAAGTATCTCAACGTTTTGTCGGCAATCAACAGTGCCCTTGTGTTTGAAATTCATTCCCATTTCTTGCATGGGACCTAAGCATGCACCCAAGGACAAAGATTTGATTTTTCAACCAATTTATATGCACTAGAGCATGTGCATGTAGTTGAAATTTGAATTATGCACATAAATGCATCGAAAACTCAATTAATGCATAAAAGTGTCCAAACGAACTCCGAAAAATCCCAAACATTGACACAACACTCCTGTTGTTCTATGTTGACACTAGAAATTTTTTGAAAGCAATAAGAGGCAGCTGATATCATTTCGTCCCCAAGGTGGGACATTCCCTACCAAAACCATAAGGCTTGTTGTGAGAGGCTCTGGTTTGTGAGAAGCTTATACCCAAACCTGCCCCAAATGGGACAAAAAAATTACCACGGCATGTCGATGCCACTCCATGATAGCATGCCAAGTTTCATGAATTTCAGACGGTTTTGGAGTTACTAGAATTTAAAAACCAGGAATCTCAATGTTTGCAGCTGAGTGACGGTGACAGGGTGTTTGACATTCATTCCCATTTCTTGCATGGGACCTAAGAATGCAACCAAGGACACAGATTTGAATTTTCAATCAATTTATATGCATTAGAGCATGTGCATGTAGTTCAAATTTGAATTAGGCACATAAATGCATCAAAAACTCAATTAATGCATAAAAATGTCCAAACGAACACCGAAAAATCCCAAAAATTGACACAGCACTCGTATTGTTCTATGTTGACACAAGAAAAATTTTGAAAGCAATAAGAGGCAGCGGATATCATTTCATCCCCAAAGGTGGGATGTTACCTACCGAAACCATCAGGCTTGTTGTGAGAACCTTTGGCTTGTGAGAAGCATATCCCCAAACCTGACCCAAATGGGACAATATTTTTACCACGGCATGTTGATGCCGCTCCATGATAGCATGCCAAGTTTCATGAATTTCAGACGAGTTTTGGATTTACTAGAATTTAAAAACCAGGAATCTCAATGTTTGCGACCGAGTGACGGTGGCAGGGTGTTTGACAATCATTCCCATTTCTTGCATGGGACCTAAGCATGCAACCAAGGACATAGATTTGAATTTTTAACCAGTTTATATGCATTAGAGCATGTGCATGTAGTTCAAATTTGAATTGTGCTCATAAATGCATTAAAAACGCAATTAATGCATTAAAATGTCCAAATGAACCCCGGAAAATCCCAAAAATTGACACAACACTCCTATTGTTCTATGTTGACACTAGAAAAAATTTGAAAGCGATAAGAGGCAGTGGATATCGTTTCGTCCCCAAAGGTGGGACGTACCCTACCGAAACCATCTGGCTTGTTGTGAGAGTGTTTGGTTTGTGAGAAGCATATCCCCAAACCTGCCCCAAATGGGACAATATTTTTACCACGGCATGTTGATGCCGCTCCATGATAGCATGCTAAGTTTCATGTATTTTAGACGAGTTTTGGATTTACTAGAATTTAAAAACTAGGAATCTCAATGTTTGCGGCCGAGTAACGGTGGCAGGGTGTTTGACATTCATTCCCATTTCTTGCATGGGACCTAAGCATGCAACCAAGGACACATATTTGAATTTTCAACCAATTTATATGCATTAGAGCTTGTGCACGTAGTTCAAATTTAAATTGTGCTCATAAATGCATTGAAAACGCAATTAATGCATAAAAATGTCAAAATGAACCCCGAAAAATCCCAAAAATTGACACAACACTCGTGTTGTTCTATGTTGACACGAGAAACATTTTGAAAGTAAGAAGAGGCAACATATATCGTTTCGTCCCCCAAGGTGGCACGTACCCTAGTGAAACAATCCGGCTTGTTGTGAGAGAAGCTCTGGTTTGCGAGATGCTTATACCCACACCTACCCCAAATGGGACAATATTTTTACCACGGCATGTCGCTGCCGTTCCATGACATCATGTCATGTTTCATGAATTTCAGACGAGTTTTCAATTTACTAGAATGTTAAAAGCATGTATCTCAATGTTAGCGGTTGAGCGACAGTGTCAAGGTGTTTGACATTCATTCTCATTTCTTGCATGTGACCTAGGCTTGCAACCAAGGACAAACATTTGATTTTGCAACCCGTTTTTATGGACTGGAGCATGTGGTTTAATTTTGGATTGTGCACTGGAAATGCCTAGAAAACCAAGTTACCGTATAAAAATGTCCAAAAGGAACCCTGAACAATTCCAATTTTTTACGACACACATATAGTTGCATGTTCACTGCAGATAAAAGGTCTAGCAATTCAAACACCATCCATTGCCGATGTGACCCCATTATGTAATTCAAATCAAAATTAAAAATCAAGTAGATCCCACACGGTTTATTATCACCAACCGTGTGAGATGCATTACAAAATATCCCGGAGCACCGTTAGTGTATAGTACGCATATGGCTTATGCGATAAGGTATGTCGGCTATAGTCTACAGCCGGCTTGTCAAGCACACTAGCTCGTTCCCCAGATATCATTTCATTGTTCATTATCACCGGTGAAAGATGGGGACGTGGACCCGTGTCTTGAGGACAACTTCGGTGGCCCACTCCGGTGAGAGCGCGGCTGCAGCCGCCATGCGCGTGCAAACAAGGTGCATGAGTGCGGCCGCAATATGCGACCGGGCAGCCATGGCAGCCCAAACGGCCGCTATTGCTTCTCCAGTGGCGGGAGCAACATCTGCCTCGGGTATAGCAGCTGGCGAGAGCGGCACAGTAGTTGTCTGTTCCACAGCGGCGGCCTTAGCCCTGATGGAGGCCGCCCACGACCATGTCGAGGTCGCCCACGCCCAGCTCATGGCGGTCACCGAACAAATCGAATGAAGCTTCTCCGACAACGGTCGGCAACCCACGACCGAAGAGTTGGCAATCGCCGAGAGCGTTCGAGCACCCGTTTGTTCCTCCGCTGCATACCTTGCAACGACGGAGCCCGTCCAAGCACAGATCACGGCCGCCCACGCCCAGCTTGTGGCGGCCTTTTCCAAAGAGATGGCGGACGCGGATGGCGATATGCTTGTTGAATATGGTGCGATAAATGCCATGGAGCTCCTTCCCCAGGAGACCGTCGGGCGCGAGCTGGACATGGAGGAGGCGGCGGAGATCGACGAGCACCAGCCATAGTAGTACTCTTTGTTTTGTTTAATTAAGAGCGTCAGTCTTTAATTTGTTAGAGTAATGTTTAGGCCAGCTAGCTCTATTTAATTGCTGAACTTGCTCGATTAAGAAGTGTGGGTGTGTTGTAGTCTCCTTTGTGTACCCAAATTATGCAATGATGTGGATGAGCATTGTAACCAGGGAAATTGGAACCAAAATTTTTGACATTCAAACTCATCACTCACGGGTTAAGCTATCTGAACCGTTTATGATGTTCACATATCGTACACAGTTCTAAATAAGGGACCGTGTCTAATGACACTTTGCGCGCCAGTTTTTCGTGGAAGCGATTCCAAATTTTCGGCTTCCACTGAAATATCTACCTCCCCGCCCCCTCCCCCTTACCAAAAGCCACATTTCCCCTGTTTCCGCCTTCCTTTCCAAGTTGAAACCTTCACTCCTTGCTTGCAGCGCAGCCCCCCTCGCCGGCGACCCTCCTTCACGCTTCTCGGCCTCGTCTATCCAGGAAGGTAATCCACACTAGACCCCCCCCCATCCTCCTCCTCCTTCCACATCCCACACGCCCCGACCACCAGCGCGACACCTTCCACCCAAATCACCAACCCATCCACCAAATAAGCGTCGCCCTAAGCCATGGTGCACGCGGTATAGCCAGGAGCTCAAGGAGCATTTGGCAGCGGAGAAGCAAATCATGGCCGCACGCGCGGATGAGGTCGTGATGGCTACCATTCGTGCCGACCCCCAAATCTTGGAGGAGCACCTTGCCATTTGCTAGCTATGTCGGTTAAGCATGCTCGGTTTAGCCATTGCATGTGCTGCTCCTGCCTTTCCTTAACAAATTCTAGTGAATTGTGCTATCAAATTTTACCATGCAATATGTTGCTCCTGTGTATATGTTCTATACGTCGTGCAGTGTGGTGCTCACTTATTAACTATTTGGTTAATCAGTTGTTGTCTTCAGGTAACTGTTTGGTTCAATTCTGCAAATGTGATGTTCAATTCTTTAGGCTGCAATTTTGTATTGTCTTCCATGTGAGAAATAAATTGAAATTATCTTTACAAAATACATGAGAAACGAATACAATTGCTATATTTCCATGTTGTCAAGCATGCTTGGTTTGGTTATACATTGTGCAATGTGGTGCTCAGTTAAAGTTTGGTTCATTTGTGTTGTGGTGTTTACTTAACTGTTTGGTTCAATTCTGCAATGTGATGTTCAATAGTTGTGGGTGCATTCTGTTATTGTATACCATGTGAGAAGTAAATCAAGTTTGGTTGTACTAAATACACGAGAAACAAATACAATTGTTATATTTCCAAGTTCTTAAGCATGCTTGGGTCGGATAACTGTCTGATCTTCTATTAGGAGTATGTCATATTGTGCAATGTGGTGCTCAGTTAATGTTTGGTTCATTTGTTGTGGTGTTTAGTTAACTGCTTGGTTCAATTCTGCAATGCGATGTCCAATTGTCGTGGTTGGAATTTTGTATTGTTGTGCATGTGAGGAATAAATCAAATTTGTCTGCACTTAATACATGAGAAACACATACAAGTGCTATATTTCCTAGTTCTTAATCTTGCTTTGTTTGGATAAATGGGTTTTTCGTGTGGCTTGAATTAATCTGATGAATCTGTAATGTGCTTATTTTTCATCAACATATTTTACTGATAGCATTCGAAACCTCACTTAACCTGATGACTAACTACCTTATATGTGTTGCAGGGAAACAATGGGAAGCACTGAAGTTTACAATCGAGTTTAGCACGTGCATGGTCCGTTGTCTAATATCACATTATTGTGCAATTGTAGGAACCATGCTAATACTTAGGTTTTACACAATTTGGTCTTGCACATGTAGGTCCTGCTCTCAGAGGTTTTGACCCACTGTTCGACCCTTTTTGCATATGGGGAAATGAGTTGTCCATGAATATCAATCAAGTCAAGAAACTCAGAAAGATTGTTAGGATAAAGAAATTGGCGACAAAAAACAACAAGATCTTTGTCTGCACAATGAAGAAGACATCAGTTCACTACAAGATGGTACTAACTATTATACCTTGCCTTTTTTATTCCTTTGCCCCATTTCCAACATAGAGAAGATATTTATGCACATCCTTGTTTTCAGGCCTTTCCAAAGCAGTTCACTGATGATTACCTCTCAAACCACCTCTATGGTCAGGAGGCGAGGAAGGTTTTCATACAACACCCACGGTTCAATATTGAAGTGTTCCTGAAGAGGATGAAGGATGGACGGTCAATCATCCACAGGCACTGGCTAAAGTTGCAAAGACCTTCAACATCAATGAAGGCCCAATATTCGCCTTCCGCTTCAGCAGTTTTCCTAATGAGATGCATCTGTCTATGTACCGTCTATGATGCTAATTTTGAAAGGTCATGTGAAACTTGGTGCTGGTGTAGTTGTGTAATGGGGTAGCTGAGTGCTGAAGCTATCATGCTATACTCTGATGTATTTCAATTATGCAATCCTGCTTCCTTAATATGGGAATGAAATATATTATGTGTTTAATATGAATGTCAATTAGATTAATAAATGGATTATTAATAATAAGGCAATTAGCCTGCTAATGGCGAATTAGCCTGCTAATTGGTTTTTGCTATTGCAAATGGTTATTGAGAAAATACCGTGGCCGATGACCTAAGGCAACGCACACAGTTTCTAGGAATAAATTGTGTTGGATCGATGAACAATCACACACGACATTCTCTTCAAAATTGTTTGCGTTAGGCAACCTTGCGCAAATGTTTACCACATAAAAATTGTGTGCGATGGACAGCCTTTGGCACATAGTTTCTTCTATGCACCATGTGTGATGCATTCAATAACGCAAACGATAAAATTTTTAATATTGTGTGCGATGGGAACGCTATCACAAATGATTTAATAGGGAAAATTGTGTGTGATGTACCTACGAACGGAAACGTTTTCCTTGCGGCGACTATGCGGGTTGTATATACGAACCAAAATGTTTCGTGGGGACTAACTGTGTGGATGTACTTATGACCGGAAATGATTTCGCCAGTATAATTGTATGTTTTAGCACTACTGTACGTATAACCATATTTGTTGGCTTGCCGGTCGCACATGACCTCATTTTGCCGAGCGTGTGTGCTAGGAGGGCATATCCCCGACGGTTTCTGGGTCGTGTGGGAAGGCCCCCATAATCGCCCACACTCACTAGGTGACGGTTTGAACGCCGTCGCAGAAAGGGTTTAAAAACCGTTTGTATAGCACCTTGTTGTACCAGTGGGGCCTCACCCCCACGAAGGCCTCGCAGTAGAAGGCGAAGACCGACAAGAGGACGACAGAGTTGGGCTGGAGGTGAAGCGCGTGGATCTGGTAGTGGTCGAGGATGGAGAAGAAGAACTTGGAGAAAGGCGGGATGAGCCCCGCGTAGATATTGTGGAGGAAGAAGGGAAAGAACGTACCCGCCAAAGCTCCTCACTTGGCGGAGCCAACCCGAAGCTCGGTTGCTCTCGCCTCATTGTTGTTGCTCGCCGTCAGTGGGAGCACGGCGACAAGATGCCCGACTTCAGTGATGGTGGGCCGCCGTGACGGCAGGAGCGGAGGCCGCGTCGGCAAGCTTCGCCTTCTTACCCGTCATTGGCGAGAATCTCAAGAGCAAGGACTTCGTGGATCTGGAGGCGCTCTTGGCAGGAGAGGGATAAGATCTGGAGCAAGGAGAAGGGAAGGCAATGAAGGCATGGCTGTATGATGAGGACATCAATACCATTGTTACACCCACAGGCCCTGCTGCTATACATACTGGACCAATTACTAGAGCTCGCGCACGCCAACTAAATTACCAGGTACTTTCGTTTCTTGGTAATGATTCTAATGTTCATGAGAATATGATGCTGCCTAAATTGGATACATTTGTTTTGCTTACAAATGAAGGGCCTAGCTTGGAGAAGGATGAACATTGGAGCAAGAACAAGCATGGAGATGATGGCATGCGCAAGGGGAACAAGAACGGAGTTACAAGTGATGATTTCAGGACTTTGAAGCCACCATAATGGGTGCATGAAGCCTTGGACGAAATATACAAGATGCCACTTCATAAATTTCGTCCCGAGGCTATTTTAGGTGCTGCGTCACCTTATTATTGGGCCAGGCCCATGTAATTTCGAAATACATAAGTATAGGCTATTTTTAGAGTCCGTATGTGTGGGGAAACAAGAGATAGGGTTGATTTCGGACTCCTCCACCAAGGGCCACGAAATTCCCCCCCTCTTCCTCCATATATACAGCCCTTAGGGCATCGTTTAGACTTTGGGATTTGTTTAGTTAAAAGTTAGCCATTGCAACTTCGTGTACTTCGTTTGTGTCCAACGACCAGACCAAGACCGCTTCCGGATCCCCACCATTATCAATACTTCATATATATTTGCAATATTCAGATTGCTTTATCATATTCTTGCTCGTTCTTCGATTGCTTGCAGGAATAGACCTTCGTGGTCAGGCTGACCGTGCTTCCAGCATCGTCAGTAACCTCAGGAGATCGGTTTAGCGATTGCTAAGGTGCAACGTCGTGCACATTTGTAGTCGGATCGTGAAAGTCGTCTCCATCAAATCGATAGTTATCATCTCATCGAAAGATCGGGACCCTCGTCTCTATCAAGTAGTACTTGACGCATAATCTCCTTCGTCTCCTCTGGATTGGTACGGTATGGTGCACGGTTTGGCAGTGAAGCACCGGGAATTAAGTCAATTTGATGCTCAATCCCTCGAATAGGCGGTAATCCCGGTGGCACGTCTTGTGGAAAGACGTCAGCGAACTCCTGCAAAATGTTAGTGACAGCAGGAGGCAAAGAGGAAGGCACGTCCTCGAATGAAAATAATGCCTCTTTGCACACAAAAGCATAGCAAACAGATTTGCTGAAATCTAGCTCATCAATATCAGATTTGGTGGCAAATAAACATGCACTTTTCAATTTAATTTCAGAAGCAACACTAGATGGTTTATTATTAGGCTTCATTTGTTGCTCAAATTCTTTTGCCACAATCTGATTTTCATTCTTATTCGTCTCCTGTTTTGCTTTATTAGCTCTATTAATATCATCTTTCAAAATGGAATCAGGAGTCATAGGAAGCAAAGTAATATTTTTATCCTTATGAACAAGAGTATAGTGATTGTTTCTACCGTGGTGTACAGAATTTTTATCAAATTGCCATGGTCTACCAAGTAATAAGGAACATGCTTGCATAGGTACCACATCACAATCAACATAATCAGCATATGTAGAGATACTAAAATGCACACGAACAGTACGTGTTACCTTAACCTTGCCGCTGTTGTTGAACCATTGGATGTAGTAAGGATGTGGATGTGGTCTTGTGGTGAGAGAAAGCTTCTCCACCATCTCCATGCTAGCCAAGTTGTTGCAGCTCCCTCCGTCTATTATGACGCGCACAGAACGTTCCTTCACAACTCCCTTGGTATGGAACAAATTGTGCCTCTGATTTTGCTCAGCTTGTGTGACCTGCACACTCAAAACACGTTGAGCAACTAAACATTCATACCTGTCAGCGTCTTCAGGGGCCATGTATTGCGTCTCATGATCAGAATCATCTCCACCATGTTCTTCACGTGTAATAAGAGCCAATGTCTCCTCATCATAGTCACTAGCGGACTCATATCCACCATCCGCGGTAGCAATCATCACACGCGGAGATTTGCATTCCCTCGCATAATGACCTCCTCCCTTACAACGACGACAAATAATATCACTTGTGTGCCCTGTTGATGCCATGGAAGAAGAAGAACGCTGTGCAGGCCCCGCAGGTGCGCTCTTGGCAGATAATGGTGGTTGTGCCTGTTTTCTTGTATCACGGCTGGAGGTGGCACCGGATGGAGGTGCTGGCGCAGTTGAAGTAGAAGATGCACGTGGTGTCCATGATGAAGGTCGGCCTGCAGAAAAGTTAGTTCGCGCCAATGCTTGTCGATCCTGCACTTCACGTTCAGCTTTACAAGCAAGATGGAATAAACGAGTGATATTAGTATACTCCTTATAGTCTAGAATGGTCTGAATCTCTCTATTTAATCCACCCAGAAAATGGTGGTGGTGTATCACATCAATACAATTGTTACACCCACAGCCCCTGCTGCTATACATACTGGACCAATTACTAGAGCTCGTGCACGCCAACTAAATTACCAGGTACTTTCGTTTCTTGGTAATGATTCTAATGTTCATGAGAATATGATGCTGCCTAAATTGGATACATTTGTTTTGCTTACAAATGAAGGGCCTAGCTTGGAGAAGGATGAACATTGGAGCAAGAACAAGCATGGAGATGATGGCATGCGCAAGGGGAACAAGAACGGAGTTACAAGTGATGATTTCAGGACTTTGAAGCCACCATAATGGGTGCATGAAGCCTTGGACGAAATATACAAGATGCCACTTCATAAATTTCGTCCCGAGGCTATTTTAGGTGCTGCGTCACCTTATTATTGGGCCAGGCCCATGTAATTTCGAAATACATAAGTATAGGCTATTTTTAGAGTCCGTATGTGTGAGGAAACAAGAGATAGGGTTGATTTCGGACCCCTCCACCAAGGGCCACGAAATTCCCCCCCTCTTCCTCCATATATACAGCCCTTAGGGCATCGTTTAGACTTTGGGTTTTGTTTAGATTAAAAGTTCGCCATAGCTGCAACTTCGCGTACTTCGTTTGTGTTCAACGACCAGACAAAGGCGTCACAGAACCCCACCTTGATCAATAAAGCTTTCATCTTATATTCGCAATATCCAGATTGCAATCTTAGTTTCTTGCTTGTTCTTCGTTTGCTCGCAGGAAACAGACCCTCGTGGTCAGGTTGATCGTGCTCCGGCGTGGTTAATAACCTCTCGGAGTTGGTTTAGCGATTGCTAAGGCGCGACGTCCTCGCACGTTCGTAGTCGGATCGTCAAAGTCGACTTCCACCAAAGCGATATCCATCATCTCATCGAAAGACGGGACACCTTTGCCTCTATCAAGTGGTATCAGATTTCTAGGTTGCTCGGTGAGATTTTACAGTTTTTCGTAGTTTAGATCGAGTCTGTTCTTCATACCTACAGTCCACGAAAAAGCCAAAAAAAAATTTAGGGTTAGTTCATCATATCCGAACCAATCTGAGCCTTTGCATAATCTTTTTAGGGTTTTGCTTTGTTGAATTTGCGGTTGCATCGTCGTGTCTAGTTGCTGGTCTTAGAGTCTAGTCTTTTAGAGTTTCGAGTTCTGGTCATAAGTTGTCACGCCGCCGCCGCACCATCATCATCGCCCCTACCATCTACCACCACCGCACCCAATCCGTGTCCATATACCACCACCGATCCATATCCATATACTACCACCGCTACCACCACCGCTGCCATATACCACCACCATATATCCACCACCAATCCGAGTTCCTTGCTTATTAGGTTTGTTTTCGGGATCCATCCAGATTCCGATTCGTGTTTCCTTGCCGGAGTAGGTTTCGGAAAAAAAAAGAGTCGGGTAGCCACGCTCCATTTAGGCCCAAAATTTTTCGAAAACGCATTTTTCCAAAAAATTTCTGGCTATCCTATTTTTAGGTGTTTCTGAGTGTTTTGAGACAGGTGCCATTATAGGAAGTTTTTTTTGACCCGTTTCCAGTTTTTGGGTCCGGGCAGTCGAAAAAAAAAATTGGTCGAAAAAATTTCGTGCCCATTCTGTCCGTTTGAGCTAGGAAGAGTTTTGAGACACTCGCCATTATAGTGATTTTTCGCAAAAAAAAAAGCAGCGCAAAAAAAAAGAGCGAAAAAAAATTCAGAGTGTGCTTTTCCCTTGTTTACGTGCTGCGCCATGATTTTGTTGGTGTTCTAGGCTCGCGTCTCTAGCACAGTCTAGCCTAGGACCAGCACAGTACCGTCGTTGAGCGTTTATTCAACTTTGCATCTCTGAATTGATTATTGCTGACCCTTTTTGCTACCATACTATAAGCCTTCCCAGCTCCACATACATCTACGTCGTGTGTTTGACTCTCCCTGGTAATCGCTCTATCCAAGCTTTGAGAGTTTTTTGACTACAACGGTTGCCGATCACCGCCTGCTGCTGGGTAAGAACTGGTAAGAATTTGAGTTTTGCTTGACAGATTTGTGACACCCACCACCACCACTTGTTCGTAGTCTGTAGGATCATATTCTTGTGTGTTTCTATTGCTGCTAACCATGCCAGGATCACAAGCCGACGAGATTGACTGGGAGAATTTATCGAACAAGGAGCTTCATGATAAGTTTCAGCAAATGATGACTGAACAGGTGCAAGATGTGCTGAACAATTTTGAAGAGGCCATGGAGAAGATCACTGGCCTTGAGAAGACGTTCGAAACAAAGCTCGATAACAGATTTAATGAATTGCTCGCGCGTCTTCCACCACCACCACCCGCTGCACCTAACGCACCTCTCCAACAACAACAACAACGACTACCTCCACGTCGCGAAATAGACCTTCGCCAAGCGAGCCGTGTTCCTCTTGCGTTTGGCCAAACTGTTGGTGCTGCTGTTGATACTTCTGTGGCTCCTACTACTGCTGTTGCTGGTACCCAGGAGGATGATGAGTATGCGGGCGATTATGAGGATGAGGTTGATCAAAATCAGATCTACGAGCAGCCACCAGCACCACCACCAGCAGGTCGACCTCAGGTATATATTCGTAATGGTAGGCCTGCACCACCACCTCAGGTACGAGATGATGTCCATATTCCTAAACTGAAATTGAATATTCCACCATTTGAGGGTAGATATGTTCCTGATATATATCTTACTTGGGAGTTAGAAACTGAACAACGATTTACATGTTTACAATATCCTGAGGAGAGACGAGTTGCTGCTGCTGTTTGTGCTTTCACTAGTTTTGCATGTGTATGGTGGTCTGAACATTGTAGATTATATCCTATTCCAACTACTTGGGCTGCTTTGAAAACTGCTATGCGTACGCGTTGGGTTCCACCATATTATCAACGTGAATTGCTTCAAAAATTGCAGCGTTTAAGACAAGGAAAAAATTCTGTAGAAGAATATTATCAGGAATTACAAACTGGCATGATTAGATGTGGTATTGTTGAGGAGAATGAAGCTATGCTTGCACGTTTTCTGGGTGGATTAAATAGATAGATTCAAACCATTCTAGACTATAAGGAGTATACTAATATCACTCGTTTATTCCATCTTGCTTGTAAAGCTGAACGTGAAGTGCAGGATCGACAAGCATTGGGGCGAACTAACTTTTCTGCAGGCCGATCTTCATCATGGACACCACGTGCATCTTCTACTTCAACTGCACCAGCACCTCCATCCGGTGCCACCTCCAGCCGTGATACAAGAAAACAGGCACAACCACCATTATCTGCCAAGAGCGCACCTGCGGGGCCTGCACAGCGTTCTTCTTCTTCCATGGCATCAACAGGGCACACAAGTGATATTATTTGTCGTCGTTGTAAGGGAGGAGGTCATTATGTGAGGGAATGCAAATCTCCGCGTGTGATGATTGCTACTGTGGATGGTGGATATGAGTCCGCTAGTGACTATGATGAGGAGACATTGGCTCTTATTACACGTGAAGAACATGGTGGAGATGATTCTGATCATGAGACGCAATACATGGCTCCTGAAGACGCTGACAGGTATGAATGTTTAGTTGCTCAACGTGTTTTGAGTGTGCAGGTCACACAAGCTGAGCAAAATTAGAGGCACAATTTGTTCCATACCAAGGGAGTTGTGAAGGAACGTTCTGTGCGCGTCATAATAGACGGAGGGAGCTGCAACAACTTGGCTAGCATGGAGATGGTGGAGAAGCTTTCTCTCACCACAAGACCACATCCACATCCTTACTACATCCAATGGTTCAACAACAGCGGCAAGGTTAAGGTAACACGTACTGTTCGTGTGCATTTTAGTATCTCTACATATGCTGATTATGTTGATTGTGATGTGGTACCTATGCAAGCATGTTCCTTATTACTTGGTAGACCATGGCAATTTGATAAAAATTCTGTACACCACGGTAGAAACAATCACTATACTCTTGTTCATAAGGATAAAAATATTACTTTGCTTCCTATGACTCCTGATTCCATTTTGAAAGATGATATTAATAGAGCTAATAAAGTACAACAGGAGAAGAATAAGAGTGAAAATCAGATTGTGGCAAAAGAATTTGAGCAACAAATAAAGCCTAATAATAAACCATCTAGCGTTGCTTCTGAAATTAAATTGAAAAGTGCATGTTTATTTGCCACCAAATCTGATATTGATGAGCTAGATTTCAGCAAATCTGTTTGCTATGCTTTTGTGTGCAAAGAGGCATTATTTTCATTCGAGGACGTGCCTTCCTCTTTGCCTCCTGCTGTCACTAACATTTTGCAGGAGTTCGCTGACGTTTTTCCACAAGACGTGCCACCGGGATTACCGCCTATTCGAGGGATTGAGCATCAGATTGACTTAATTCCCGGTGCTTTGCTGCCAAACCGTGCACCATACCGTACCAATCCAGAGGAGACGAAGGAGATTATGCGTCAAGTACAAGAGCTTCTCGACAAAGGTTATATACGCGAATCCCTTAGTCCTTGTGCTGTTCCTATTATTCTAGTGCCGAAAAAGGATGGTACATCACGTATGTGTGTTGATTGTAGAGGCATTAATAATATTACTATTCGTTATCGTCATCCTATTCCTAGGCTAGATGATATGCTTGATGAATTGAGTGGCTCTACAATATTCTCCAAAGTTGATTTGCGTAGTGGCTACCATCAAATTCGTATGAAATTGGGAGATGAATGGAAAACAGCATTTAAAACTAAGTTTGGATTATATGAGTGGTTAGTCATGCCTTTTGGGTTAACTAATGCACCTAGTACTTTCATGAGATTAATGAACGAAGTTTTACGTGCTTTCATTGGACGATTTGTGGTAGTTTACTTTGATGACATATTGATTTATAGCAGATCTTTGGAAGAACATATGGAATATTTACGTGTTGTTTTTATTGCTCTACGTGATGCACGTTTGTTTGGTAACCTTGGGAAGTGCACCTTTTGCACCGACCGAGTATCTTTTCTTGGCTATGTTGTTACTCCACAGGGAATTGAAGTTGATAAAGCCAAGATTGAAGCTATTGAGAGTTGGCCGCAGCCCAAAACGGTCACACAAGTGAGGAGTTTTCTTGGCCTCGCTGGATTCTATAGGCGTTTTGTGAGAGATTTCAGCACCATTGCTGCACCTCTCAATGAGCTTACAAAGAAAGATGTGCCTTTTCTTTGGGGTACCGCACAGGAAGAAGCCTTCACGGTATTGAAAGATAAGTTGACACATGCTCCTTTACTCCAACTTCCTGATTTTAATAAGACTTTTGAGCTTGAATGTGATGCTAGTGGAATTGGATTAGGAGGTGTGTTATTACAAGATGGCAAACCTGTTGCATACTTTTCTGAAAAATTGAGTGGGCCTAGTCTGAATTATTCTACTTATGATAAAGAATTATATGCTCTTGTTCGGACTTTAGAAACATGGCAACATTATTTATGGCCCAAAGAATTTGTTATACATTCTGATCATGAATCTTTGAAACATATTAAAAGTCAAGCTAAACTGAATCGTAGACATGCTAAATGGGTTGAATTCATTGAGACTTTCCCTTATGTCATTAAACACAAGAAGGGAAAAGAAAATGTTATTGTTGATGCATTGTCTCGTCGCTAACTATGCTTTCACAACTTGACTTCAAAATATTTGGTTTGGAGACCATCAAAGATCAATATGTGCATGATGCTGATTTTAAAGATGTAATGCAGAATTGTAAAGAAGGAAGAATGTGGAACAAGTTTGTTGTTAACGATGGATTTGTGTTTCGTGCTAACAAGCTATGCATTCCAGCTAGCTCCGTTCATCTTTTGTTGTTGCAGGAGGCGCATGGAGGAGGATTAATGGGACACTTTGGCGTGAAGAAGACGGAGGACGTACTTGCTACACATTTCTTTTGGCCAAAGATGAGACGGGATGTTGAGCGTTTTATTGCTCGCTACACTACATGTCAAAAAGCTAAGTCACGACTCAATCCTTATGGTTTATATATGCCTTTGCCTGTACCTAGTGTTCCTTGGGAGGATATATCTATGGACTTTGTTTTAGGTTTACCTCGAACAAAGAAGGGGAGGGATAGCATATTTGTTGTCGTGGATAGATTCTCGAAAATGGCACACTTTATACCATGTCATAAAAGTGATGATGTTGTTAATGTTGCTGATTTGTTCTTTCGTGAAATTATTCGCTTGCATGGTGTGCCAAATACTATTGTTTCAGATCGTGATACTAAATTTCTTAGCCACTTTTGGAGATGTTTATGGGCTAAGTTGGGGACTAAACTGCTTTTTAGTACTACTTGTCACCCCCAAACTGATGGCCAAACTGAAGTAGTCAATAGAACATTGTCTACTATGCTTAGGGCTGTTTTGAAGAGTAATAAGAAAATGTGGGAGGAATGCTTGCCTCATATTGAATTTGCTTATAATCGTTCATTGCATTCTACTACTAAGATGTGCCCTTTTGAAGTTGTGTATGGTTTCCTACCTCGTGCACCTATTGATTTGTTGCCTCTTCCATCTTCGGAGAAGGTTAATATTGATGCTAAACAACGTGCTGAATTAATTTAAAAAATGCATGAGTTAACTAAGGAAAACATTGAGCGTATGAATGCCAAATATAAACTTGCTGGAGATAAGGGTAGAAAACATGTTGTGTTTGCACCTGGAGATCTTGTTTGGTTACATTTGCGTAAGGATAGATTTCCTGATTTGCGCAAATCAAAGCTCATGCCACGGGCTGATGGTCCCTTTAAGGTGTTAGAGAAAATAAATGATAATGCATATAAACTTGAGCTGCCTGCAGATTTTGGGGTTAGTCCCACTTTTAACATTGCAGATTTGAAGCCTTATTTGGGTGGGGAAGATGAGTTTCCGTCGAGGACGACTTGATTTCAAGAAGGGGAGGATGATGAGGACATCAATACCATTGTTACACCCACAGGCCCTGCTGCTATACATACTGGACCAATTACTAGAGCTCGCGCACGCCAACCAGGTACTTTCGTTTCTTGGTAATGATTCTAATGTTCATGAGAATATGATGCTGCCTAAATTGGATACATTTGTTTTGCTTACAAATGAAGGGCCTAGCTTGGAGAAGGATGAACATTGGAGCAAGAACAAGCATGGAGATGATGGCATGCGCAAGGGGAACAAGAACGGAGTTACAAGTGATGATTTCAAGACTTTGAAGCCACCATAATGGGTGCATGAAGCCTTGGACGAAATATACAAGATGCCACTTCATAAATTTCGTCCCGAGGCTATTTTAGGTGCTGCGTCACCTTATTATTGGGCCAGGCCCATGTAATTTCGAAATACATAAGTATAGGCTATTTTTAGAGTCCGTATGTGTGGGGAAACAAGAGATAGGGTTGATTTCGGACCCCTCCACCAAGGGCCACGAAATTCCCCCCTCTTCCTCCATATATACAGCCCTTAGGGCATCGTTTAGACTTTGGGTTTTGTTTAGATTAAAAGTTCGCCATAGCTGCAACTTCGCGTACTTCATTTGTGTTCAACGACCAGACAAAGGCGTCACAGAACCCCACCTTGATCAATAAAGCTTTCATCTTATATTCGCAATATCCAGATTGCAATCTCAGTTTCTTGCTTGTTCTTCGTTTGCTCGCAGGAAACAGACCCTCGTGGTCAGGTTGATCGTGCTCCGGCGTGGTTAATAACCTCTCGGAGCTGGTTTAGCGATTGCTAAGGCGCGACGTCCTCGCACGTTCGTAGTCGGATCGTCAAAGTCGACTGCCACCAAAGCGATATCCATCATCTCATCGAAAGACGGGACACCTTTGCCTCTATCAAATGCTCATCCTTCTCCAAGCTAGGACCTTCATTTGTAAGCAAAACAAATGTATCCAATTTAGGCAGCATCATATTCTCATGAACATTAGAATCATTACCAAGAAACGAAAGTACCTGGTAATTTAGTTGGCGTGCACGAGCTCTAGTAATTGGTCCAGTATGTATAGCAGCAGGGGCTGTGGGTGTAACAATTGTATTGATGTCCTCATCATCCTCCCCTTCTTGAAATGAAGTCGTCCTCGACGGAAGTTCATCTTCCTCACCCAAATAAGGCTTCAAATCTGCAATGTGAAAAGTGGGACTGACCCCAAAATCTGCAGGCAGCTCAAGTTTATATGCATTATCATTTATATTCTCTAACACCTTAAAGGGACCATCAGCACGTGGCATTAACTTTGATTTGCGCAAATCAGGAAATCTATCCTTACGCAAATGTAACCAAACAAGATCTCCAGGTGCAAACACAACATGTTTTCTACCCTTATCTCCAGCAAGTTTATATTTAGCATTCATACGCTCAATGTTTTCCTTAGTTAACTCATGCATTTTTAAAATCAATTCAGCACGTTGTTTAGCATCAAAATTAACCTTCTCCGAAGATGGAAGAGGCAACAAATCAATAGGTGCACGAGGTAGGAAACCATACACAACTTCAAAAGGGCACATCTTAGTAGTAGAATGCAATGAACGATTATAAGCAAATTCAATATGAGGCAAGCATTCCTCCCACATTTTCTTATTATTCTTCAAAACAGCCCTAAGCATAGTAGACAACGTCCTATTGACTACTTCAGTTTGTCCATCAGTTTGGGGGTGACAAGTTGATAGAGGCAAAGGTGTCCCGTCTTTCGATGAGATGGTGGATTTCGCTTTGGTGGAAGTCGACTTTGACGATCCGACTACGAACGTGCGAGGACGTCGCGCCTTAGCAATCGCTAAACCAACTCCGAGAGGTTATTGACCACGCCGGAGCACGATCAACCTGACCACGAGGGTCTGTTTCCTGCGAGCAAACGAAGAACAAGCAAGAAACTGAGATTGCAATCTGGATATTGCGAATATAAGATGAAAGCTTTATTGATCAAGGTGGGGTTCTGTGACGCCTTTGTCTGGTCGTTGAACACAAACGAAGTACGCGAAGTTGCAGCTATGGCGAACTTTTAATCTAAACAAAACCCAAAGTCTAAACGATGCCCTAAGGGCTGTATATATGGAGGAAGAGGGGGGAATTTCGTGGCCCTTGGTGGAGGGGTCCGAAATCAACCCTATCACTTGTTTCCCCACACATACGGACTCTAAAAATAGCCTATACTTATGTATTTCGAAATTACATGGGCCTGGCCCAATAATAAGGTGACGCAGCACCTAAAATAGCCTCGGGACGAAATTTATGAAGTGGCATCTTGTATATTTCGTCCAAGGCTTCATGCACCCATTATGGTGGCTTCAAAGTCCTGAAATCATCACTTGTAACTCCGTTCTTGTTCCCCTTGCGCATGCCATCATCTCCATGCTTGTTCTTGCTCCAATGTTCATCCTTCTCCAAGCTAGGCCCTTCATTTGTAAGCAAAACAAATGTATCCAATTTAGGCAGCATCATATTCTCATGAACATTAGAATCATTACCAAGAAACGTAAGTACCTAGTAATTTAGTTGGCGTGCACGAGCTCTTGTAATTGGTCCAGTATGTATAGCAGCAGGGGCTGTGGGTGTAACAATTGTATTGATGTCCTCATCATCCTCCCCTTCTTGAAATGAAGTCGTCCTCGACAGAAGTTCATCTTCCTCACCCAAATAAGGCTTCAAATCTGCAATGTTAAAAGTGGGACTAACCCCAAAATCTGCAGGCAGCTCAAGTTTATATGCATTATCATTTATTTTCTCTAACACCTTAAAGGGACCATCAGCACGTGGCATTAACTTTGATTTGCGCAAATCAGGAAATCTATCCTTACGCAAATGTAACCAAACAAGATCTCCAGGTGCAAACACAACATGTTTTCTACCCTTATCTCCAGCAAGTTTATATTTAGCATTCATGCGCTCAATGTTTTCCTTAGTTAACTCATGCATTTTTAAAATCAATTCAGCACGTTGTTTAGCATCAAAATTAACCTTCTCTGAAGATGGAAGAGGCAACAAATCAATAGGTGCACGAGGTAGGAAACCATACACAACTTCAAAAGGGCACATCTTAGTAGTAGAATGCAATGAACGATTATAAGCAAATTCAATATGAGGCAAGCATTCCTGATGAGGACATCAATACAATTGTTACACCCACAGCCCCTGCTGCTATACATACTGGACCAATTACTAGAGCTCGTGCACGCCAACTAAATTATCAGGTACTTTCGTTTCTTGGTAATGATTCTAATGTTCATGAGAATATGACGCTGCCTAAATTGGATACATTTGTTTTGCTTACAAATGAAGGGCCTAGCTTGGAGAAGGATGAACATTGGAGCAAGAACAAGAATGGAGTTACAAGTGATGATTTCAGGACTTTGAAGCCACCATAATGGGTGCATGAAGCCTTGAACGAAATATACAAGATGCCACTTCATAAATTTCGTCCCGAGGCTATTTTAGGTGCTGCGTCACCTTATTATTGGGCCAGGCCCATGTAATTTCGAAATACATAAGTATAGGCTATTTTTAGAGTCCGTATGTGTGGGGAAACAAGAGATAGGGTTGATTTCGGACCCCTCCACCAAGGGCCACGAAATTCCCCCCTCTTCCTCCATATATACAGCCCTTAGGGCATCGTTTAGACTTTGGGTTTTGTTTAGATTAAAAGTTCGCCATAGCTGCAACTTCGCGTACTTCGTTTGTGTTCAACGACCAGACAAAGGCGTCACAGAACCCCACCTTGATCAATAAAGCTTTCATCTTATATTCGCAATATCCAGATTGCAATCTTAGTTTCTTGCTTGTTCTTCGTTTGCTCGCAGGAAACAGACCCTCGTGGTCAGGTTGATCGTGCTCCGGCGTGGTCAATAACCTCTCGGAGTTGGTTTAGCGATTGCTAAGGCGCGACGTCCTCGCACGTTTGTAGTCGGATCATCAAAGTCGACTTTCACCAAAGCGATATCCATCATCTCATCGAAAGACGGGACACCTTTGCCTCTATCACTGTAGGAGTTGGCCTTTTTGTTTGGCCGCGCCAGTTGCTGAGGCAGTGTGGGGAAGTGGAGATGCCCACGTCCCATCAGGCGCCACGCGTCGACTCGGCTTGCAGGCGATTGGGGCCCGTGGTGCTCCGCACTTGCCCTTTGGCTTCGCCTCGAAGCCAAGTGTGAGCGCGCCTTGGGCCCGGGGGCTTTTGTCGGTGCTTTGGGAATCAGGGTACCCAGACCTGCCTGCATGCGGCCCATGGTGTGGCTCCATCAACGGCCTGGTACGGCCCATCTTCAACCACGACAAGACAAGACCCTCACGAGGGGCCAAGCCTCATGAGGCATACGACATCAAGACCTCCTGAAGGAGCGGCCCCCCTCAAGCAGCCTCCTGAGGAGCGGAGATTTTTATGCAAGGCCTCACCTCATGAGGCTGAAATGACACCAGCCATGATGACCAAGGCCAGGCGCGCGCCAGTGGGCGCAGAGCGGCAGGTTTCCTCTTTGTTGCAAAGGAGGCAAGCGCAGGTGCGGAGTCCCAAGGAATCAGCCAAAGGTTGCTATTTTCGTGCAACGAGACCGGGACCACCAAAACGGCAGGATGGATGTCATCGTCGAGCCCAGCATGACATCATGATCAGAAGCTTTGCAGGCGAAGACCACCTTTCATCAGGATCGAGTGTACTACTTGTCCTCTTTCAAATTTGGTCGTTGTGGGATCCCTTCCCGCCTAAGTTTTGGGGGAAGAAGACCAAGGCCACTATAAATATAGCCTAGCCACCATCGTAGGAGGCACTGGGTGATCGACTCGTAGAATCCCCAAGAGCTCATCACAAGAACAAGCCTCCTGAGGTTGTTCTTACACTTTTACTAGTTCATCCTCAGCCCCCCGCAAGGCTAATCCACCACAAAGTAGGAGTAGGGTCTTACACCACAAGGTGGCCCGAACCTGGATAAATTGTCATGTCCATTTCCATCCTGTTCATCAAGCTAGGTCATGAGAGCAGTGGGTTGATCGGCTTGAGAGGTTGAGTTCTTCGCACACGCCTCTAAGTTCGAACCTTTCTTGGGTCTGTGGAGACCGAAATCCGACAGGCGTGAACTTCTTGAGGACACTTCTTCCAGGATTTCTTGAGGACCCACCTTGAGAACTTGGAAAGTAACCGTTCACCTATGTGGACTAGGAAAAACCCTCTAGCACTTTATTTGAAGCTTCTGGCAGTGCACCCCAGGGTTGCCATGTGACTACGCACCAAACCAACTTGTGTTTGGTCATGCAGCCCTCCTTAATCTTTTCCTATACTCTTCCCTAGGGCGCGAGCCTATGTGAACATGAGTCATGCCGGGAAACATGAAGAGCATGGGTCTCAATACTCAAAAGTTCCCAAGTAATCGCCTCCGCTGCCTCCGGAAGCACACACTTGGTATGTGTTGTGCATTGTGGGTGTAGGAGCTGCTCCACCTACAACTTGACACATTGTGCCACCCTCCAACAAGTCCTAGGGTAGCCAAAACTTCAATCAACAACATAGTGTGATAGTGGAAAGCGGTTTTTTTGTTGGACTTAGTCCGCTAAAAATTAGGGAAATCAAAAATATCCATGAAATGCAAAGGAGAATGCATCATGGATCCGATAGCCCATAGAAAAAAATCCCAATGAAAATCCAAAAGGCAACAAAACAGGACAAATTTGAAGAAAATATTTTTTTAGGAAACTTTTGTTGATTGGGGGCACAGGGCAGACTCCCTGGGAATCGACGAGCTAGTATGCTCCCCCATCATAGACTTGCTCGATGACATATGGTCCTTCCCACTTTGGCTCAAACTTGCCCTTTGTTTTGTGTGTCACGACAATGGGCCACCTAAGAACGAGGACCAACTCGCCTTTCTGAAAGATGCGTTCTTCGATGAGCTTGTCGTAGGCTCTCACCATGTTTTGGCGATAAACCTCCAAGTTTTGAGGGCATGAAGTCTCCCCTCTTCAAGGGTGTCAAGCTCTTGGAACCACAGTTGTACCTGTTCATCTTGGGTGATCTTGTATTGGATGGCCACTCGCAAAGAGGGTAGCTGGACCTCCATTGGAAGGACCACCTCACTCCCGTAAATGAGAGGAAACGGGGTTGCCGGTGTTGGGGTACGAACCATAACGTGGTACACCCACAAGGACTCAAAGAGATGGTCATGCCAGTCTATCATGTTCCCTATCACCATTTTCCTGAGTATCTTGTCGAGTGTTTTGTTGAAGGCTTCGATTGCGCCGTTGGCTTGGTTTAGATGGTGGGGGTGAGGTGATGAAGTGAAGGGGAGAGCGGTACGCCCATTGCTCCAACTACACTTATCCATATTCCTCCGTCTTGTCATTGTCTGATGATGAAGTGAGTGGCCCTCGCCTCGTGGGTGCCTGGCCTGGTGGTGTTCGCCTTGTAGGTGTCAGACTAGATAACTTGCCTTCACCTTGTCGGTGCCCAGCAAGATATAGGGATTGCTTCATTGGAAAATATATGTCGGTGGAGTACAGCTTTGCCTTGCTGGTGCTAAGACAATGTTGGTGATGTGCATCAGTGTGGATGTTGAGGTAGATGTGGGAGATGTTGCTGCCACAACAAGCGGCAATGCAGGATTGGCATGCTGAAACCATGCAACATGGCCCAGTCATTGATGATGAGTTGTTGAGGCCATTACGGTGTCGGTGTAACCAATGACCTTGTCAAATCACGAGTTGGCGCGAACCACACCCGACAATGGCTTGTGTCAGCTACAATGTAGATGTCGCCCCACCATGGGATGAGCTTTATGTCGGCGATGGTGTAGACGGATCTCCGCTTAAGTGGCGTTGCATATGACAACCTTCCTGGGGCAAGCTCCATATCGATGATGGTGTAGGTCGTGCCCCACTTTGGGCGAGCTTGACGGATGAGGTGTAGACGAAGCCCTGCCTCAATAAGGTTCGTATCGATGGGACCCACCTTGGGCAAGATCTTAATTGGCAGAGGTGTAGATTATGCCCCGCCATGGATGGGTCCATGGCGGCGACAATGTAGGTACCGCCAAGCCTTGGGCGAGCCTTGCCATGTTGGTGGCAGCTTAGAAGATCGACCAACTTGGGGACCTCCATGTTGGTGGTGAAACGGATTGCGAATCACCTGGAGCGAGTTCCATATAGGAGGAGACGTAGACCACACCTACCAATGGAAGGGTTCCTTGTCGACGATGGACTAGACAACATTCTTCCATGGATGAGCCTCGTCTATGCAGGAAACAGTGGCTTCAGCGAGCTACATGTCCATGGCGGTGTACATGGTGCCTCGTTGTAGGCGTGCTACATGTTTGCGGTGGCGTCGATGGTGCCTTGTTGTAGGCGTGCTCCATGTTTGCGGTGGCTGGCGCCTCGCCTTAGGAGAGCTTCGTGTCCGCAGGACACCCCATCTTGGACAAGCTCCAGGTTAGTAGCTGTGTAGATCGAGCCTCGCCCAGGCAAAACTCTGAGTGGGAGGCAGAAAATTGATGATATCCCTACCCTGGGCAAGCTATGCGATGGCGGTCCAGAACCTGCCCCATCTTTGGAGATATCTGTGTCGACGGTGGTGAAGAAGGAGCTCCGCCTAGCCAAGCTCTGTGCTAATGGAGGTATATGGCGCCCTACCTTGGGGGCGCTCCATGTTGATGGCGGTGTAGATAGCGCCCTTCCTTGGGGCACTCCATGTCGGCAACAGTGATGTAGATGGAGCTCCACACCTTAGGCAAGCTCCGCGATGATGGTGGTGTGGACATCGCACCACATCAGGATAGCTCCATATCGATATGGGTGGATTGCACCCAACCTTGGACCAGTCCCATTAATGATGCTTCGCCTGGAGAGAATGGGGTGGCGCATGGTGCCGAGTGGATGACGCAGCCTTGTCCGCCTTCACCTTGAGTGGTGACTGAGCCCCCCGCCTAGGACCTGACACATGTAGTGGTGGAAGTGTTTGTCGTGGAGGTCCCATGGCCGCTATCGTTGAGTGGGTTGAGGGTTTGTCTCATCGTCTTGATGTATTGATCATGGGGACATGTTGGGATATCTTCTTTGCGGGAAGTTTCGAGTCAGTGAAGGTTGTCACCGAGGTGCCAAAGTCTGGCGCTCATGTTGAGGGCGATGGCTTGGGGTTTGACGCCCCATCCTTCCCGCAGCTTGAGTCGATGACACACTTGGCGCCGTTGAATCTTGGAGCCTCCTCTGAATCACTACAAGAAATATGTCAACTTGTGACCTTGACTATCGGTCACTGAAAGGTCATTGTTTTTCATTTGCGACCTTTTTGTGACCAAAAACAGAAGGTCAAAAGCTGGTGGTCGTAAACTCAAATTAACGACCTTTTCTGTGAGAAGGTCATAGACGTTTACGACCAAAACAGAAGGTCGTTGAACCCATGACCTTTTGTTTTGGTCACTGGCTGTCTGCCCAGGCCACGTCGGATCCGACGTGGCAATCTGACGTGGCAGAATTGCGACCAATTCAAAAGGTCGTTACTTAGAATTAGCCTGGTCCATTTCGGTGCTTTAGATGGGCCGAGCCCATTAATTCGGCCTTTTTAATATATTTTTCATGTTAATTTTCACTAGCTACATGGGCCTGGCCTAGTAATTCGGTCTTTTAAATTTCTTTGCCTATCCCTTTTGACAGATTTTTTGGTCTTGTTTTTTCTGGGCCATTTCTTTGCTGGGCCTCTCAAGTTTTCCCCTTAGAAATAATTGTTCAATATATCTTGGGCTGGGCCGAAATAATTGATCCAATCCAACTTCCTTTATTATGCCATTGACATTACAACACATCACACTACAAGTTATCTTGGGCCTAGCCCAGTTCCGATACATTTTCAAAGCAACATGGAATATTATAGGAGCCCACAATATCTTTACATGCATTCATTCTAGTAGTACATATCTTTACATCCAAGGAACCAATAAGTGCCAAACAAAACTATTCTACAGCAAAGAAAATAAAATAGATGACAAGACATCACAGAAGTTCCTATTGTCCTCCTCCTTCAACATTTGAAAACCTTCACCTGGTAGTAGATCAATCATGAGTGAGAAACAATACAGCAGCAAAACAATACATAAACAATACGGTTGATTATTCAAAGAAGTTAAACTAAGTGCAGGTCACCCAAAACTGAATTTCTTGCAATCCAAACAGCACAAACAGCAGGGAGATGGTTGCATAGATACAAATACATGTGGTAGCAGCAAAATTGGCCAATCTGGACCGCATCTTCTCTGTTTGGTACTAACTAAAAAAACTAGACTTGTTCATACAAATCCCTCTTGAATTCCTTACACAACTAGGATTTGCATCATATTCCTTAATTTAGTGGCATTAGTAAGCAGAGAAAGAGGGGGAGGGAGATGGGGATGCTACGTACCTTGTCCTGAAGTTCCAACCACCAGACCAGAGAGAAGTTACTCCTCGTCTTCTTTCCTCAGCCCTAAATTTGCCTGCAATAACCACAATTCCGGTCAGGGTAAATTCTTAGGTCAAGGTAACCTATCTCCCCGGAAAGACACTTCCAGGGGTGCGTCCGAGCGGGTGCAGACCATGGCAATCACTTTTCATAGCTGAAGGAATAGCAGTTCGCAAGGAAATCACTGAAGCAGTAAAAACACTAAACACCAGGCTTATAATTGTCAAGCTACTTTAGGCTCCTCATTCATCTGAAAAGTGCAAGCAATTTCTTTTTTCGCAGACAATGGCATCCATCAATGTATATAACTACATAATTAACAAAAACTACGGAGTTGGTTCATTGCATGAACCAGCGATCTGATCTCACAAGCCCCACCCAGGTGGTGGACTGGTGGTAGTACAACAGCTAGAAGGCGCATCATTCACCGGTTGAAAAGCTCGACCCGATACTCCATCTCCTTCTCCGTCATCCTGAACATCCGCATCACGCAACCACCACCATCATTTAACCTCAATCACAAGCTCCAAACCGAAGAGGAAGGCATATACACACACAAAAAGAACATGAAAATTCCAGAAAAAGGCGACTTGTAGCTGCCAGGCAGCAACTTGAGAATGAATGATTGATATCCTGGAAGTTGTAAACTGGAAGCTAGAGAAGCTACTAGTCAGGTTAGTTTCAACAGGTTAGTTTCAAGTTCTGAAACTGAATGCATGGGGTCACGTTTTCAGTATTCTGTGTAAATTAGTCATATGATGTACCTATAGTTACGCAATGATTTTGCTCACGTTAGATAGCATGTACTTCTATACGAGAGAAAGAAGGATTGCTAGCAAATCTGCTATATTTTATTGTGCAATGTCAGTCAGTTTGTGTAGCTAAACTATTAACAATGAACCGACCAAGTGCATATATACTACTCGTGAGCATGACCAATTTTTTAATCAGACTAAATTAAGACTGCAAGATAATTTTCTCGCCCTGGAAGGTTACACTGTGTACTTCTTCAGAATAATCCAATCATTTTATGACAAAACCAAATATGTTGCAGAATAAATAATCTACAAGGTGAATAGTAGAAGCTGAGTTTTCAAAGAATGTATCACTTTCAGCTATACAAGATTGCCCATCCTCAAGAAAACAATTATAATTTCGAGTCATGGCCTGAACAGCCCCAGTAACTCATCCTCAAGAAAACAATTATAAAAGACTAATCTTAACCCACTGGTAGCAGTTGAACACTAGCAACTAGTGAGCACTAAAGAAACAGTACAATGAAATAGCTTACCCTGATGGTGTCAGTGTAGTTCCATCTGACCTCCTTGGAGAGCTGGCCGAGGAGGCAGTACCTGTGCCCAGGCTACAGCCTCAGAACCCTGCAAAACCACAAGCAACGTCAACATCAAACACACATACAAGACACACGCCGAGATCTAGAAGGCAGTCCAACGCCGACGTACTTGAGCGTGTCGGGGATGACCATGCGCTTGGTCCTATCATACGGTGGCGGCGCGCCCTCATATGCCTTGAGCATGGGCATCGTCCTCGAGGCCACCAGCGGCCCCGGGCGCGGCATCTGGCGCAGATGACTAGCAGGCGAAGCTGAAGCTGCTGCATTGGGACAGTACGAACAGTGAGCCATATGCTTGGACCCCTGAACCTTGAAGAAAGTAGTACAAAATTGCACTTCGTATAGGACTGTCATGCAGACCAAAGTAAGCATGAAGCGAGTAGATCCCACTAGCATTATGCTTTCTAAAAGATTGCTTGACTAGCATTTTTTAAATTGTCGTGTTGTAGAAACTGAATTGACCATAGTAAAAAGGTCCAGAATGTATGAAGATAAGAAAGAAGTTCTTCCCTGGACTGGTTAGTTTTAGAAGCTCTAGCGCAAAATCGACTCTAGGAAAGATCGACGATCCAATTCACAGATATAGAGAAAAGTAATACTTAAAATGGGAAAATGTATAAACAGCAAGCTAGCTGCACGTTATACAGTGTCAGCTTATTTCACTGCTCCATGGATGGAGCTTACAATACACTAACCACTTAGACGCACTAATGAAGATTAAAGGGATATGCATTTTTGTGCATGTTGGTTTAAGTAGATCTATTCTGGATACCAATGTTTATCTCCTTAGACCTTAGGCATTCCATCAAACGGGTATGTTACAACAAACTAAATAATTCAAGGAATCACCTAGTAGTGGCAAGAATATACAATTGTACAAATGCAGTGCAAGAAGACTAACTACACGACAGTAACTTCCTAGAGCAGGCAATGTAAAAAGATGTGAATCTCAAATCTATAGCAGCTGAAGTGGTTCAATATAGTTTATGAAATATAATTTAAAGGAGAGCAGACTGCCTTTATATGATTTTGGTTACTACCAATTGTCAGTACGATTGCATTAGTGCGTCAAGACGCTGAACAATTTATGTTGTCATTCCAACAATTTATGCTACAAGCCAACAATATATAAGCCTGTGCTAGTGCTGCTGCTCTGCTCCTTGTGCTGCCGCCAGAGCTCCCCCGATGGCCTAGAAGAAGAATACTGTTAACTGAATATTGTTACACTGAGTATTGATCCTAGTGTTAACTGAATATTGATCCCTAGTGTTGACTGAATCTGCATCTAAACTGAATATTGATCCTAGAAATTGCTTGCACATAATACTGGATTAATACATTTATCCAGTATAGTGGAGTCCTTAAACAAGCAATACATTACCACATACAGTACAAGCACAACGAAGTAGCATACCGAACAGCAGAGCAGGTAGCGGGGGAGGAGAGGGGGCGGAGGAGCGGCCGCTTGCCTTGGCGACGTAGTCCATCTCGGCAAACTTGAAGGCGATGCCGAGGCAGCCGAAGAGGACGGAGACGTTGGAGCAGGCGCGCTAGAAGTCCCCCGCCGCCATCGCGGGCTGCTGCTACGACTTGGCGACGGTCGCGAGCTGCTCGAATGACGCACCGATCCGCCACAGCGGCTTGTCCGCCTCGTTGGACCCCATCGACATCGGTGGTGCTTAGCACTACCGCGGTGGTGCCCACGGCGTCGAGGATCTCATAGTTTCTTAGGGACTGGCTCACCGCCGCCAATGCCACCAGGGCCGACGCTACCATCGCGTCGCCAGGGCCGCAGCCACGCGGTTGACGGGCGCCACGCGGATGAGGTTGTGGATCTGGGCCCCAACGGCGCGGACCCCCTCCTCCAACGGCACCCCGCCATCGGTCGCCATGGAGGGGTTGGCCATCGAGGAGGAAGGGGTCTCAGGCTAGGGTTTGGTCTGGAAGTGGGGAGTGTCGCTCGGCTCGGCCTGGAGGAGGCCTGGATTGGGGGAGGTCTACGGCGGTGTCTGGGTTGGAAGTGGTTGCGGATCGATGCAGAGAGGAGGAGGAGTCGTGGGTTGGGGGGTGATCAATCCAGAGAGGAGGAGGAGGAGTCGTGGAGTCGTGGGTTGGATCTCGCCGGACAGAGGGCGCTGGAGGTGGCGGCGGCCAG